>NC_022021.1:43831589-43846215 GCF_000317375.1 Microtus ochrogaster
CTTGACTGCTCTTTGGACTGGAGAGGGAGGGGGAGAGGAGTGGGGGGAGGGGAAGAGGGTGGGAGGAGGGGGAGGGAAATGGGAGGCTGGAAGGAGGCTGAAACTTTTTTTCTTTTTCTCAATAAAATAAAAAAAAGTGGCAATTAGAAACATAAAACAAGTGTGACCCCTGCCACCTGCCTCTGTTCATCTACATAGATAAGAATTTTGACAAATGTATTCTATATTGCAAGAGGCATACACAACTTACTGTCTGTGAAAGTAGCTACAGGAGTTCTCTGATATTCTATCTTTCAATTAACATCTGACCACTGAATTAATTAATGATTTCCTAGGACTTGCTATCAGGCATGATATTTCTATGAAATAGATACTCTCATTATTTCTCTTTGAATATTAAATCTTTCTTCTCAAGCCTTCTTTCATTCCAAATGAAGGACACGGATTCTTCCCTTTGAGTTTCTTACAGGTAAAAACACCTTTCATTTAAAAAACTTACAAAACCCCAAATGACCCACTTCCAAAGATTTTATTTCTGACCTACTCTACAACTGGGATGACAGAAGCCAGGATCTAATATTTGCAAATTTGGGGTATCCCTATTGTGTCTTATGTTCCAGAGCAACTTCATGTGGTAAAAGCTATATCCATTTTATATACAAGAAAATGTAGCTCAAAAGTATTAACCTGGACAGAAATTATAGTTAAAAGTAGAAAATAAGTGTAGGATGCTTGGTAGAGAAATTTGTGTTCATTTCTCAAGTGTTCCAGATTCAGTTTGATGCTCCCTGCACTAATCTTAACTAGTCTTTCCATTATCCTGAAACTCAGCTTGGAGACAAACACCTGAAGTTGCTTAAGGTTGGTTAAGGGTTACAGAGCTGTTCTGCCAGTTTCTCTGCTGTTCTTTGCGTTTGCTGATTCTCAGACACAGGTTGCTCATTAGCGCTCTAAAACATCTTCTATCCCAAGGAAGAGGATGATAGAAGAGTTGGTGCTTCTCAGGAAAAAATGCTGTTCTGCTGTAACAAGGGTACAAGGACAGTTGCAAACATGCCTGTGACATGATAAACCACCCAATGATGCTGTGCCCATCAACCATAGAAATCAAATTCTATTTGCTCATCTCATTCTTGTGTTTTTTAACATATAATAACTTAGTAGCCCCAAATTACTTCAGACCTAACATGGAGCAACTTCAGGTGTTTGTCTCCAAACCAAATTTCAGAATAAATGTAGAAAGGCTTTCTTACGAGTTTTTGATCATTTCCGCATAAGGATTCAACTTGAATGAACTCAGCACTAGCTTTTAAAGAACATAAAGATGAGGCAATAGTAGTCTGCCATCCTGGAGTGGCTTGCTTCTCTGGTACAACTAAGGCTTTGATGTATTGTAAGGTTATGCGAGCAGCCCGATCACTTAAGGACCTTTCCTATTGGTGAAGATTCATGCTGAAAGATGGGGAATGACCTTATAGAAGGAACAATAGTTGCGAGTTCGATTTAATCATGTTTCTATAGGTATAAAATGATATGATGTGAATTAAATACATTTATAAGGAAATAGAACTCATTCATTTATCTGAAGCCAGATGGAAACACATGGATTCTTGCTCTACAATTTAATGCTTAGGCATATTTTGGAGATAAGTGGTGACTGACTTTAAGGTCCTCCTCATTAAGCCTCTAGTACCACTTAGATAATTACTGCATTCTCTATTTTTGAGCTTACAACAATTATAATCAAAATCAATGTGGCTGGATTTTCATTGTCCTTGAAGATTCAATTAAGATTTGCCAAAACTCCATCTTAAGCATGTTGCGAAGGCCAACATGTTTGGCCATTTATCAGTAGACTTCTGATTGCTTCCTGCTCAGTCAGCTGTGGCTTTGATTTCTCAATCTTGCTTCTATTTCTCTCTTTATGCTCGTGGCTTTCTTCCCCATTTCAGTAATTTCTTTCCTTAATTTCCTCCAGCAATAATCACATATGACTGTGGAGTAGAGCAGATATTTTTGAACAGCTGGCTGATACGGTGATGAAATTAGGTAACGACATAAAAAAAATCTAAAATGGAACAGACATTGCTATTACACATTTCTAGCCATTTTTCTATTTTGCTTATTTTCCTGTTTCCCCCTGTCTTCTTCATCCTTTCTTCTCACCTCAATCCTTTCAACCTGAACTAGTTTTCCGACAATATTTCCTGTAGGATACTTTCATTTCTGCTAATTCTCTTCACTCTGGGCATGCTGGTTTATAAAAATTACGTGTTACAGTTCTCCAAGGCTCCATTCATTTGTCTAAATGCCCTTTTCTTCTCTATTCATCAACCTTAAAGCCTAACTTCTATTTTCTTTAGTGCTTTACTTTATTGACGCTTTAGATTCTGCTCCCAACGTGGCCTTACCTTTAAGTCTGGGGATGTTTTTTTTTTTCTTCTAATTAATCTCTATTTGTACTCCATGATGACTTTCACTATACCACCCCAAATTCATGTATAAGAGTCCTGCTGAGGTAGGCAGGTATAGGAATAGTTCATCAACTGATGACTCTACTTGGTTTGGGTTAGGGACACACCCTTCCTGGAGAACCTAGGTCCGTTACCTGAATCTACTTTGTGAATGTACTACTCTCCGAACAACACACTTGGAAGCCTGTTAGGAACCTAGAATACTCCTCTACGTTGGGTTACATGTATACCTTACTCACCAAAATGTAAGGGATTTCTCTTCCCTCTGACAACTACCAAACTGAGATGATTCTTTCTAGTCTTGCTCTCCTCATTCCCAGGCATGAGACCAAAAATGCCAGACTGGCCTAGACTGCTTTTGTGTGCATGTGCAATCCGGTGAAACTGCATCCTCTAGCCAACTTTTAGGACGGTTACTCTATTTACCATCTGATGTCCATGCATATCTGAGCATGCATATGATTAAAGTCAGAGATATTATAGGAAGGAACATGAAGAGTAGAAAAATGATCATGTGATTTGTTAATAAAAATATTGAATCATCAAACTATACCCCTTAGTTATGATCCCTATATTCTTTTAGATTCCCATATAAAGAAGTCCCAAGCCTTTGAATATTGTCCCCCTTGTGGCCCTCTGGTGTGACATGTTGATTTGCTTTAAATAAAGCTTTCCTACTTTGCAATGTATATGAATCTAATTGCAGTCTTAAATAGGATGAGAACCTAGAGACACTGGCAGACCACCAGTAACACTATGCCATATTGTGTGATCTTATTTTAATATAGGATTTTTAACTATTAATTACTGTGTCAATTATTAATTACTGTGAAATGCTATCTTCTGGACATGATGCCTATAGCACACGAAAGTCATAGTAGCTGTGATAAACTTCATATGAGCTTCACAGAATCAAAGCAATTTAAACTTTAGCACAGATGGGGGCGAAGACCTCCAAGGTCATATCTTTGGCTAAGAAACCATTGGAAGCTATTTGATTTTGGGGGAGGGAGGTCACTTTTCCCTGGGGATGCAGCCACTTGTAGGTTGCTAATGTCCAGTGGTTGGATCTACAAGCATGTCTGTTCAGGTAGCCTAGTTGGAACTGGTGATATTAGAAGTTGAGAAGGAGGTGGGTGTTTTGTGAGGGTAGTGGGAAGAAGAGATTGGGGAGTGGAAATTATCAAAATATGTAGCATATACATATTGAAAGTTCAAAGAATAAATAAAATGTTTTAGAAAGCTTTAATTAGCTAAGAAGAGGTCATCTTAGAGTGAAGTGGGCATTTAATCAACTCTGACTGTGCCCTTAGAAAAGGGGGAGATTTTGACCCTGCTTCTCACAGGGAAGATGACTTGTGAAGATAAAGGCAGTCCCTGAGATGACAGGAGAAGTCAAGGAATGTTTTAGATTGATAGAAAGTTATGGGCATCTAAAAATAAGGTACAGGAGAGAGAATTGTCTCTCATGACTGACAGAGGAAGTGATATTAATGAGAACATGATTGAGGACTTTTGATCTAAAGGAAGGGGAGGCCCAGTTTGTCATGTCTTACCATGCAAGACCAAACAGGTTGATGCACATTCCATTAATAATTTTGTTGTTATATTTTCTAACTCAAGAATATCTAACAGATTCTCTTTTATCATATATGTGTTTTCATTGATGTCATCAGGCTATTTCAATTCCTTACAGTGAAAATTGTGTGCAGAATGAATCTTCTACTGTAATGTAGATGACTTTGTCAAAACCTGATTCCAGAAGTTAATGACTCACTGAGTCCCAGGCAGAGCTGAAGAGTTGTTGCTCAGAAACAGCAAGGAAAACAAAAGAAAGAGTGATAATGTCCTTCTCACTGAACACCTTTCTACTTGGGAGTATAAGTGGCCTCCACGAGATGACATCTGGAATTAGCCAGAACCTGGAAGCGACTGGAAAATGATGACATCACCTGTGAGTATTTGCAAAAGATAGGGAAAGTAAAATAGACAGAGCATATTTGAAGGCAGGAATCACTTAATATAAAATAAATCCATTCCCTAAGAATGAAGAGTCCACCGTTGGCACTGGGACTTGTTTTCTTTATGGGATGGAGACATGCAGATCGAACACACGTCCAAGTGGGAAGTGATGGTCTTATTCCTCTATTTATTTCTCTTCATTATTTATTTAAGCTATTTATGCCTTCACTTTTCTCTGTTCTCACACTGATTACAATGTTATTCAAGTTTGCTTTCATAAATAAATTATTCCAACAATGGATTAAGTACAAATTAGTTGATATCATCGTGCATGCATTTTTGGTAAACATCGAATTTATTGCTGAAGATTTTATGCTAATATAAGCTCTTGGTTGCTCTGATCACAGAGGTTTTCTGAATAATAACCCATAGCCTCTTTATCCATAGGCTTCTTTAATAGAGGTTGACGGGGGAAATAAAGAAGGATTCATAGCTGGAATCCTGCAGAAAGCACAATAAAATGGAAGGTATACACTCATGACGTATTTTCTTAATGAATTTAATTTTGATTGCATCACTAGATCATTTTTCTGCCTTAACGTGGATGGACATTCGAAATCATCAAGATTGAGCATAGTCACTTAAGGAGCCCTAGCTTTTTAAAATTTATAACTCTTTTCTTTTTCATAATTCAAAGAAATTTTGGGCTCAGACATCATCTCAAGCCTAAAATAAAGGTATGCTACACCTATCTTTTATTTCTTTCTTTGTTTTCATCTTCTCCTCTACCCTGCCTTTCCCCTCCTTTACATATTCAGATGTACAGGATATTAAATTCCCAGACCCTCAAGGAGAATGTATCTTTTTCTCTGGACAATTACAAAAAAAAAAAAAAAGGCCCTCATCCATTCTGGTCCTGCGTATGTCCCCATGTAAGAAAAGGGTCCTGAAAGATGTGACCTGGCTAGAAATTGGTCACAATAAATAATAAGAACTGGAGAACCAGAAGGATGTACTACAAGAACTGAGCTACAGAAAGGGGTGTTTCTGGAACACACTGGAATTTTTTTTTTTTTAAATAGGGAAGGCTTCTGTATGGCAGCCATCACCAGTTTTCTGGGTCTTGTACAGGCCAGGCCCAAAAATCTGGGTTCCCAATATCCACAAATCCACCTCATGTCCTCCCCTCTCCACAGAACACTAATGTGACAGTGCTTTTGAAACCAAGGATACATTCATGCATACATTCCTTTATCTATTTAAAGTCAACTTGGGCTGCTTGCTTATATTACCTCTCCTAAGTTTAAGGGTATTACTGTGGCTTGCAAGGTTACCTTGAAGAGTAAATCAGACTATTTAACATTCATTATCAATCTGGCGGTGTTCTCACATTGACGAGCTGATGTTAAGTTGGTGGCGACTCATGTTTAAATCTACGCAACATCTCTCACCTAGCATCGTAACCCAGCTCTCTAAATATAGGAAACAATTTAGCATTGCTTATTTATGTTAATAAAACATTCCCAACATTTGTTCCAGCATTGTTTGTAGTTCTGCTGAAGTTCATGGTTATGAATTTCAAGAATTAATGGAGGACAAATAAGTTGGTGAGACTGCCTGTCTTGTTGTGGGAGTTTCTCAAATGTGTGCTATTTTAAAAGTGCACTCAAGACCATTGGAGGACTTCGGACTTTCCACAGGGCAGGGAACCCTGACTGCTCTTCAGACTTGAGAGGGAGGGGGAGAGGAGTGGGGAGAGGGTGGGAGGAGTGGGAGGCTGGGAGGAGGCGGAAATTTTTTTTTTCTCAATAAAAAAAAAAAAAGACCATTGGTTTAGGTGTTGAAATATATGGCCACCTATCAGCAATGAATATTTTTGACCATAGTTTCTGGAAAGTGTGGTTTTAAAATCTAACATAGCTATCCGACCGCAAGGCTTATGTAAAATGATCTACTTGATTCCTTTATGACTTGTCTTTCTGCCATACTGGGAATAGAACCTAGGGTCACATGCATGCTCTACAGTTCTGTCACTGAGCCATACCACAGCTCCGTGTCCATCTCTTGGCCTACTTTGTAGCTTTACTGAGATAAATTTTCTTTGGACAAATATGTATTCTGTCTCTGAAGGGTACACAGTGTAAGAAGTATTGTTTCTTATAGTAAGCTAAGGATCAATGTCACTGTATTAATAAGCAACTCTACGACTTTGACTACATCCGCACCATCTCCTGCAGTTTTTGATGCTGGCTAGGACTGCCCTTGGCCTTGGGCATTTCAGTGGAGCTGTTCCTCAAAGGCCATTCTCCTTCAGCCAATGGCCTTTGAGAGGCTGGACCAGGTTGGGTGTATTTTTGGGCACCAAAACATTCCTGCTCGCATTTCTTGCTCTCACTCCTTGTTCACCACACCTGGATGGTGGATTCTATTTCTGTTCCCTGTTGTGATCTGTGAGTTCCCCTCTAATAACGAACCCCTTATTATACCCTATTCAGAGTTAGTGTGGGATTATTTTATTCACATGACTCCCATCTGGTGTGTTCCCCTTCAAGTTTCATTTGTGGAAAAGACCCAGAATCACTTAAATATTGTCAATTTAATTAATGTACACACACCATTTCCAAGGCAACTTTACTTTATGATTTTCAAATGAAAGTGAGTTTGGTAATTCTGAAACTGTATTGTCAAGGGAAAGAGTCAAGGGTGGTCCTCAGTGTCACCAGTTATGGTGTTCAGGTTTTCGTGTGAATGGGATCTTTCCTCTGTTTCTATGTAGAGTTTAGAAAAGGCATTATTTGATTATATATGGATGGGATAATGTGGCTGCAGTCCACAAAAACATAACCCTGTCTAGATGAAATCTCTTTTCTTTTGGCTTTGACTAAGAAGCAGGGGTTAAGTAACCATGGTGGGATGCTCGTATGTCAAGAAGCTCATGGTGCTGGTGGCTTAGTCAATCTCTGACACACAACTTGCAGAAAGTAGACCCCTGTTCTGAAGGTATAAGAAAAGAAGTCTGATAACTCCAGAGAGCCTGGACACAGATGATCCCCAAGCTGGGCCTTGATGTGGTCAGAGAGGACTACAGCCCCAGCCAGTATATTTATTTCAGTTTTGTGGAACTCAGAAACAGAGGCCCCAGCCAAGCTGTGCTTGAATTACAGAGGCACAGCAGCTGCAGATATTACATTCAGAAATTACTAAATATTGGATAATTTACAGCAACAAATTAATTTCTATGTAATAAATGCGTATGTAAGCCATAAAATATTATCAAATTACATATATTTGCATATTTACCAAATTTGTCACCAGATCATGTGTTCTGTCATTAGTACAAGCTGTAGGTTGAAATGACAACCCATCTTAATCACTCATGTAATTCCAGGAGTTGCTATGGAGATATAAATAGTTAAGTCACCACTTAAAGATTAAGCTTGTAGTGGCAACTAGGTAAACTATTGACCCACTGGTTAGGCTATAGAATAAGAACCAACTGAGGCATTCTATGAGACATTCATATTATTAGAACCTTCCACTTGTACAGCTTAACAATGCTGAGTTTCAGCCAAATGAATGCTAGTTCCGATGATGGGCTTACATTCTCTGTGGCATCAGAGTTACAACCAAGAGTAATAACATCATCACTTCTAGTTAACTACTAAAAAAGCCTCTCACTTGCTTTGGGCTCCCTGATGCCTCTAAGTGCCTGGCTGGAGTTAGAAAAATCTTTTCTCAGCAACCAAGGAGAGCACATTAACATCTCAGTAGAAGCCAACTGATTCATTTACATAATATTTTTCATCTCATCTGCGTTGTTAAGTGGGAGATGTATCAGCAGGAAGATGACAACGTGATGCAGCCTCTTGAGTATACATCAATTTCTCTCATCCATTACTGTTCTAGGGAAAAGTTAAAACTATAGTTTTCAACCCCAAAATATTGAAATGTTGGACCTTTATAGTTTCTCTCCTTATCAGAAAGGACAGAAGAGGGAAGGAAGGAAACACGTCTATTTACAAAACACAATAATATTAAATCTAGCCAATCCCGTGTATTTCATCTTAAAAATATTGGTCTCTCACAGCTGGAACAGAATTGTTGTGCCCCAAGGCACCTTGGTTGCTTATTTGTATGAAAGATCCTATCCAGTAGGTGTCAGCAAAGTAGCCTTAAATGTAATCACGGAGCAGGGGCCTTCTATGAGTTTTATGATGACTTACTAAATGATGAGAACTTTTCTTTTTACAGAGAAAGATAGTAAGAAAGTAAGAACAAAAGAAACTTCCTGATCCCCAAATGAATTTGAAGAATAAACTGTTTTCTTTTCCTTTGTACATAAAATAAAATGTAATCTGAATTATCACATAGGAAGACAATACAGCCTGGTTTCAAATCAAACTAAGACAGGGGACCAGATGTACCTAAAATGTGCTTACAGAAGACATGATGTGTGCAGGTTTCAAGGACTCTGTGGGCGTGTGCATATGTCTGTTAATGTCTGAGACACACAGATGATAATATTTTAGCTGAAAAGTTTATGAAACATCTGGCATAGTTACAGACACAGCATGATCTATGTGAAGTGTATAGAGTTGTACAGGGCAAGAGAATGGCTATGTGATGTGAAGAGCCAACACAAGGTATGCCCCTTTGTGCTTCTCCTGGGGAAGAGACTATGAAAAGACCTCATGCACTTAGATGGTCATACAGGGTCTCAGTAGGGAAAAGGGAAGCTTGCTTCCCAAAGAACATTATAGAATCAGTCAGTGGCAGGAACATTCTGAAGGCAATTCCAGGGTCTTGGGGATGATGGAGCAGCTGCTCAGCAGGGAACCTGGACAGGAACCAGGGAGGAGGCAGGGACTATCCATGTAGAAATGCAGGAAATTGTTTCTTTTTGGTTTTTAATTTTCTTATTGAGTATAATGTAGATCAGTAAAGTGCATGCATTATAAACATAAAACTCAATAAATATACAAGTATGCAGTAAATAGCTTCACAGTGGTAATGATAAATTTTTTCCTACTAATAGTTGGACTGTGAAATAGAAATAAATCAGAAAAAATAAGCTTCCTCATTGGAGTTTCTTGTTGGCTGGAGTGCAAGGAGAGTTCAGAAGAGGTATGTCCTTGGTGGTCTACGGCTTATGACATCATCATATCTCAACATTGTGTAAACTCCACTTAGGTCAAGGGGGCCCAGTTCTCTCATTACAGTTTACGCTGATGCCCAACTGTGATGACTGATACTAATGAAATTAGTAACACCCTCTCACATGGGACGGTAGGGATTCTTCCGGGGGATCATTAGCTAATCAGAGAAGCCCCACTCTGCACGTTGGCAACGCCATGCTGCAGGCTGGGAACCTGTGAACCCATAGGGCACAGAAGGGGTAGGAGAAGTGGGAGCTAGGGCAGATGTTCACTCCCTCTTCCCCCTGGCTGTGCGGAGGTGAGCGGCCTTCGCCATAGGTCCCCACCATCGTATTTAGCTTTACCTTAGGCCCCGAACAAGGGAACCAGTCAACCATGGACTAAAATCTCTGAAATCAGAAGATCTTTCCTGCTTTAAATAGTTTCTACCAGGTACGTGTCACAGGGACGAAGGTCTGGTTCACTATTCTGAGTCCTAGCACCATGAATAATTCTCATATGTTTTAAATATATTACCAAAGTAAATGTATGTATGTACTTTTTATGTGTCTTTTCATTTAAAAAAAGTGATGTTTTTTTAATTCCTGGAAATTTTTACTTTATTTAAAAATTCATTCTTGGTTAATTTCATATGAATAGGATATGTTTACGTCATTTCTACCCCTTACCCCCATGGCTCCCTCTCACCCACATCCTCTCTCAACTTGTTACCTACCCTTCCTCTTCCTTTCAATCTCTCCCTCCCTTTTTCTCCCCGTATGTAAATGGGGAATATATCAATATATTACCATTTAATACATTTATTAATGTCTATTATCTCTTCAGTCTTTCCTCAGTCCTTTGCCCTACAGGTATTTTTTGTTTTTAATTTTTCGTCTTTTCCTAATTGGTACTTAAAAAGATTTCACTTTTCATTTAGTTATGGATTTAAGATTTAGTACCTATCTTTGTGACTTATTGCCTATCTGATAATAAGTGGAACAAAGATGAGGAGTGAACACAAGGGTCACTTTAGGAGACCAAATGTTCTACTGTAGCCTTACCTGTGTTTTCAGTTCTAGACAAAAAGCATTATTAGAGTTGCATATAAATGTGAAGTTGTTTAAAGACAGATTTAAACAATAAATATAAATACATTATCAAAAGGATTATTAGTAAGATAAATACAAATATCTGTTTGGTATAAATTCTATTAGGATTCACTGTTCTGAGTATGAAAATCTTCAAGTGATAATATATACAGCCCTTGGCTCTCAATGTTCAATTTTGGCAATTTATAGATGTCTCTTCCACACAGGAGTGTCCCTCTATAGAATCTATTTTCCTGCCTTCTCCTACTTGGGAAACTCAGATTTAGAGATCTTGAAGATCTCAGTCAAAATCAGGATTGAAGGTTCAGAAGGTAGCACATAAATTATGTACGAACCATGCTGCCCCGTGATAGAGCCTCACGATTTGAATTGTAAAAGGCTGCTTGGGAGCTTCTGCTATCTGACACATTTTGACCCTGAAATATCACGTTTTGATCTTCCTGACCCCGGTCCTCTTTCTTTTGTCTTGTACTTATGAATACATAATCTTCCCAGCATTTCTAACTCTCCATCAATGTGTACACCATGGCACCCCATGTCATGGGCATCAATGGAGGCACTGATAAAGAAGAGGGACACCGTTCCTGCTCACACATACTCACTCTAGACAATTTTATAAAGGAGTTGAACAGCCCATGGAAATAGGAAAGAACTTATATAGATATATCCACAGCTATGATATCTCATACCATTACAGAGTCAATCACATTCCAACCCCATAGTCTTCCCTTTCATACTTTCTCACGCATACTACTTATACTTTCTCACGCACACTACTTTCAGGTGTTTCTATCCACGCGTTTTTCTCAACACTGTTTACACACCCAGGTTCCTGCCTCCTTTAAAAAGTGAACAGAAAAGCCCCCTTTTTGACCTCACGCCCCTCCATTGCTCCCTACACCACCCCTCCACCTCCGTAGCCCACACACCGATGACCTCACGCCCCTCCTGCTCCCTCAGTCTGCAGCATCCTGTCTGTGCACTTGCTATAGATTTTCTCCAACACCTAAACGATTGCTGAATTTGAAGAGTGCTTCTTAAGAGAAGATGTTTTAGCTAAGTTGTAGGGTATTTGCATAGCATGTGCAAAGCCCTGACTCTGGTTCCATTTCCAGCAACCAAATCTCTTCGTCAGTCTGTCTCTTTCTCCCTTTTCTGTTTGCTTCTTCCTCTTACACTTTTCTTATTAATTCCTATTCGTCCCCCTAATTCTTAGTTTACCTGCCACTTCCTTTCCTTCTTCTCTGTCCAGCTTGAGTTAAGTGCTTAATGAACTTCTCTTGGCTCAGCTCAGATCTATATAGTAAAATGCACAGTACTCCTTGGGAGGGCAGGTATTGAACATTTGTCGGGCTCACCAGTTTCTCCTTAGTGTCTAATACTGCAGACAAATGCCTAAGGTTTCACATTAAAGGTGGCCAAATATTTCCATATAAACTTTGTTTGGAAAGAAAAATGTAAGTCCGTTGGCTGTGAGATTGTTTTCATACAATGATGCTTATCAGACATGATTAATTTTGCCTACTTTTATTCCTTTTGTCTCCCTCTTTACCCTTTCTTTCCTAACTTTCCCCCAACCAGAGGAGCACATGGCAAACGGTAGGATAAGGAGGCAAATTGATGTTGCACGTCTTCAACTTAGAAATGCAAAGGAAAAATTCTCTTCAGGATTTTAGATGAGCTTCATGAAGGTCCCAGGAGGCTACAGAATTCTTGATGGGTTTTATGTCCTTTTCATTGTGGGGATTTGGATGCTCTTGGGCTTCTCTGAGAAATATCATCATTTTATCAGAAGATAATATACTCCAAATACCACAGGATCATGTCTTTAGTGGTGACATTGCTTTAAGAATCGTCTCCCTCCCTCCCTCTGCTTTGTATCACATAATTGCATCATTGCCATTTCAGATGAATTTCCAAGACTTTGATCTTAATCAATTAGGAACATGATCAAGAGCTTACATCTCCTCAAATTGCATCACTCAAATTGCTCCTGTGGTCCTTCTCACCCTAAGTGTTATTATGTCCAGTATTACAGACTCCATATAAATTATAGCTAATTTATATCCCACCAGTCCTGAAATAGATGTAGATATTATGATCACCCACCCACACTGGAGTGAGGGGAGCAGGAGCCCAGAGAGTTGTAACACCTGCTCCAGTGTCCCTTATCCGGTGAATATTGGACCACCTTGTTGAATTCAGTTAAGTTGCGTTTAAGGATCCAGGCTCAGTTCAGCTCTCATTGGCTTCTCTGTATTCATTGTTTGTGTCTTCTGGCCCTTGATCACATCCTGTTCTTGCCACATTATAAGCTTTCGTAAATGTTTAATGCTATGTGAATCCTCTAGCATTCTGTCTATTTCCCCCGATTGGCTAAAACAAGACCCCCCCCACCACCATCTACTCTTCTTCCCTCATGCTACCTCTGGTGTCTAGTCAAGGGAACAGTGGGAAGCCAGTACATGGAGGGACATCTTCAAAATATCTGCCAGAATACAGAATACATGCTGTAGTCATGGGTCATAAAACAAACACAGACCGCACAGAGCAGACTGCCAGAGTACTATACACATTTGAATATAAATTACAAGAAGCTTTGCAGACACAGCATAGCAGAAAACCCAATTGATAAAACTAACCATATGCTAGCACCAGAATGGTTGGACACATTGGAAAACACACACAATGCATGCGAAGAAATCTCAGATGAAACAGCTTCATCAGAGACACTGGAAGCGGTGCCAAACCAAGATGCCACTGTGATAAAAGACATTCTCTGTGGAGTCATTTTAAGTGTCCCCTAATAAAATTGCCATTACAGGTATATATACACCTTCAAGCGCCAAACAACTGGAGCCGAGAACTGAAGCAAAACACTGAGCTTCAGAATCTGTTTTTATTCTTTTATTCCACACCGAATTACCCCAGAGCTTGATTTATTTAGTAATGTTTTAAAAAGGAGCTGTTGACAGTTGGTAAAGAGCATGAACTTTAGAATCAGGCGCACTGGGTCTAAATCCTATTGGTGCTGTGTGCTAACAGTGTGATTCCATTTCAGGAGAGTCAGTCAACATCAGTTAATTTGTAAAGAAGTGAGGATAGCATTTCCTTCTTTATTCTTTTGTCTGGGTTAACGCTAATAAAGTACCTACAGAGCACCGCATAGTTGGTATAGAGAACAAATATTTGTTCCATAAATACAAACAGTGAAAATTTAATGTTTTAAAGTTATAGATAGTCCAGGATGTCCATCTTGGAGAATTCTGTCCTTCGTATTTTATTATGATTGTCATAGTAGTGACAAAAGATAGGTCATCACACTCATTTGTGGGTTTGTTGATCTCTTATTCATTGCTCCACAAGTAACATCTCCAGAGCATCTTGCAGGAGTCTAGCTCCTGAAATACCTACAAACAAGAATGGACTCAGCCTGGGATTTTTGTATATATAATTTGTTGCAGATTATGAAAATGGAAAACTGCCTGAGACACAACTCCCGCCTTCAAAAATGCTTCTGATTTATCAGAAGAGATTTCCAGAAAGTGGAATAGCATAATAAATACTGGATGAATTTAGACTGATTCATGGATTGAGCTTATATTTGCATTGTTTATAGAGGTTCAAGGGAGAGTCATTTGTACCAGAATGAGAAGGTTTGAGAGTGATTTTAGGGAACAAAAGTTGGCTTGTGAAAGGAATAGACAGCAGTTCTTTGGGACTGTTCAATGAGCTTCCAATTGCTTCCTAAAGAAAGCAGGAAAAAAATTTAAACTTTCCTGTGTTTTTTTTTCCACTTGCTACTGTCAGCTTTAAGAGAATACTCCAATCAGTTTTCAAAGTGTACCTGTAGAAGAATGAAAATTGACCCATATCTATCACCATGCACAAAACTCAAGTCCAAATGGATCAAAGACCTCAATATCAGTCCGAGCACACTGAA
>NC_022021.1:43848012-43855713 GCF_000317375.1 Microtus ochrogaster
TTTTCTCAAAAAAAAAAAAAAAACCAAATTAAAAACATTGTCTCTGAGTCAAAAAAAAAAAAATAAAGTGTAGCTCTTTAAGAAACAACATGGATGTTGGCCTTTTTAGGTCCTAGTGCGGATTTCCGCAGTTTGATGCATGCTTCATTTAATTTCTTTGAGCTTCAGTTTTCACCTGTAACATCAGAAATTCTGTATCTCTTTATGACTTATGGGCAGTAGGTGTTTTTTTTTTTTAATAAGGGAAGCCCCAAGAGATTGGGAATTTAAGTTATTAAATTACTCTTAGAGAGTTATAAAATTAACATATAACATTTCCCAGCAATATTTCACTAAGAAATTATATCAGGCTCACAAATCAGTAACTCTGCTAGTGTACAGTTCAGGCTTATCCAGTGAGAGTGTGGAGGTTTTATGCTAGTGCCTCATGCTTATCAAATTTTATTAAAAAGACTTCCAATCACTTACAAAAATGGTTGTGAGAACTAATGACTACTGCGAGAAGGAGAATTAGTCTCTCCCAAAAATGAGCACTCACTGCCTATCTAGTGTGCTGTGGTCAGCCTTGAAACCATATACCTATAAACAACAAAAGTGTACTAAACCGGCTGTTGTGTGTGTGTGTGTGTGTGTGTGTGTGTGTGTGTGTGTGTGTGTATGCATGTGTGTACATGTACTTTCACACATGTGGTACGTATGGGAAACTAGAAAAATATCTTGTTGCTCAGATAAGCCAGTATTCTCATGGTAGCGTATCTCAAGAGTGTTGGTACATCTGGTGCCCCATGTAGATTCAGACTCCACACTTACCGGGTGCACAGCCTAAAGGCCTAACTGATCCACAGTCCAGAAAGTCTCCCAAACCCGCGCACTTGGCTTGTTTTTACCTAAGCTGTTTTTTGTAAAACCCCAGCCACAGTGGAGCTAACTGCATGCGGCAACATGGAAATTTCCCAAGCTCGCAACCATCCCCTGTCCTACTGCTGCGTTCCTTGCCATGTGGTGACTTGTGCAGCTTCTGGTATCTGCTCCCTAGGGGCCCGTGAGTTCTGGGCTTCTTGCTCCATGTATGGAATTGTTTTCATTGCTTTTAATTTGTAAAGCAAAGCGTATTTCTCAGTATTTAACCAGTACCGAGGCAGGAAACTAAAGCACCTCGGGACCCATTGCATCACTGCCAGTCATGACTCTGACTGATCATTAATTGAGACAGTGCCTTACAGCTGGCTCTTATGGAGGCATTTCCTCTCATGACTCTCGTCTGTGTCAAGTTGACACAAAACCAGCCAGAGCAGGCTCTTTTCCTTCTGTTTTTTTGCCTTGTCCAACTTCAATGTGATAGTTTTTGTTGTATTGCATTATACTTTATCCCCTTATGTTTTGTTGCTATCTGTTAGAAGCCTGTTCTATTGTAACAAGAGGCAGAAAAGCAGTGGATATAGATTGGAGGGGAGGGGAGGGTAGAAACTGGGAGGAGTGGAGCAAGGGGAAATTGTATTCAGGGTATAATGAATGAGAAAAATAATCTATTTTCATTAAAATGGAAATAAGAAATAAAAATAGGAGTGTTGCCACAGTAACACTCTGTTTCCATCTGAGACAAGGAAAGAGTTAAGGGAAGTTACCATTAGGTAAGGAGGCGACTATATTATGTAGTCAGAGAAAAATGGGGAGTCTTCAGCTCAAATGTTTGAGAGTAATTTCAATTGAGAAGGTGTAATGCAGATTTATTAAAAAAATATGCTAAGTAAGACAAAAAGAATGGTTAATTTTATGTTTCAACTTGACTAGGTTAAAGAATTCTCAAATAACTGACAAAGTATTTTTATATGTGTTTATGTTATTCTGTATAGTCATTGATGCCATGGGAAATCAAGTGGTACTGTGTAAGCTCCAAGGCATAGAAGTAGGAATGCTGATGACAGACTTCATCCAAGTCCAAGGTCCTGAGAAACTAGATCACCAACATCCTTAGCAGGAAGATGGATGCGCCAGTTAAAGAGGAAAGAGCAGATTTGATTTTCTCCTGTGTCTTGGCCTTACCAAAGTCCTCTGTAGATTGGGACATCTATACACATCGCAGGAGCGTATCCTGTACTTGGAGGTAATACAATTGGTGTATCAATGCAATTGTTTCTCTCTCTTAGAAATGTTTTAATAGTTATAAATATAATAACAATATATTGCTATTATATATTATGTAATATGTTAGCTATAATTATGTGATATATTAATTACATGGTCATATATTTATAATATATTTTATATTAATTATTACATCCACATCAAACCTGAGAGAACTTGGGAAGTAACTCTAGATGCAAAAGAACAGAATTAAGCATGGCTTCTTCTTTGTAGCAGCATTTTCTCAGGTGGGCTCTGTTTGCTAGAAGCAAGTGTGTCTCATTTAAGAGAGGCTTCCTGACTCAGCTTTAGCTGCAAACACCTTGCAGCCCTTTTAAGAGGCTGCCACAAAGCACTTAAATGGTGTTTATGAATAGCTGACAGACAGCATGCTTCTTGGTGGTGGCAGGGACCTTGAAACTCCATAGAGTTGTGGCAATAAACATGGCTCCCACAAGTACCTGTGCCATGAAGCTAGACTCTCAGAAAGCTAAGGAATGGGGGTAGATCCAGCAGTCAAAGTCGTGGCTTTAATCCTAGTCATATCACTTAGCAAATTAAAGACTCATGTGGTTAGAAAAAGAGAGATATATTATAAAGATAAATTCAGATAATAAGAAATCCTGAGCTAATAGCCCAGTTTGTAATTAATGTAGACCTCTGTGTGTTTCTTTGGAACCAAATGGCTGTGGGACCAGGCAGGGCAAAAACTGGCATCAACAAATTATCATATTAATTAATTATATAATATGTATGTATAGAAAGGAGGATAACACTTCATTCTTTTGGCAGATTAAAACTAATATGTACCTAAAGTGTTTTTAGAGAATAAATATTTGTTCTATAATAATTAATTATGATTATATAATATATTAAAGCAATTAGTTGATTATGTGATTACATAATATATTAATATACATTATATTATGTTATAATATAAAAAGATTATATACTATATTATTATAGCATATTATATAATAATGAGTTGTCATTATATATGTATCTCTGAGGACATCTCTGAGAGAGATGATCAATTGAAATGGTACATCAAGTACAAGTAAGCTGTGATAAGGAGGATGCATCAATCTGCAGAGTGCCTTGGTAAGGCAAAGACACAGGAGAAAGCCAAATCTGTTCTCTCCTCTTGAACTGGTGCATCCATCTTCCTGCTAAGGATATTGGTGATCTAGCTTCTCAAGGCTTTGGACTTGGACAAAGTATGTCCTCAGCATTCCTAGTTCTGTGTCTTTGGGCTTACACAAGAACACCACCACTTGTTTTCCCATGCTTCTAGTTTGCTGACTGCAGACTCTAGACTTCAGAGCTACCATAACCTCGATCGCCTGTCTCCCTTGCTGCATTGTTTTCTTTAAATCTCTGTACATTGTAATTGTTCTGTTTTCCTGGGGGAAAATTGATTTGGGGACCCAGAGAGTGTATAAAATACCTTATATGAATTTTGATTATGCTACTCAAGGCGATTTCATGATGTCAATTTTGCTAAAATACTCATTTTCATTCTGAGAGTATTGAGGCTTGTAGATGCTAAGCAGCTTGGCCAAGGGCACACACCTGATTTGAATGGAACTGTGATTTGAAAGCCAGAAATTGCCTCTTTCTGTGCACTCTATTAACCAGAACACACCTAGGAGGTGTGTGCTTTATATAGCTTTTTAAGTATGAAGCAAAAAAAAAAAAAAAAACCTCAGATGATTATGGCTTTGTCAAAGCAGATCGAGGCAGGCAAATCAAAATACACTAAATCTTTTGTGGGTCCATAGTATTGCTGGCTATTGATAATAAATCTGTCTACCACAGTGGTTCTCAGCCTTCCTAATCCTGTGGCCCATTAAGAGACAGAGTTCTTCATTCTGTGATGACCCCCCAATCATAAAATTATTTTTGTTACAATTTCATAATTGCAACTCTGCTACGGTTATGAATCATAATGTACAAGTCTGATATGCAGGATATCTGATATGCGACCTTATGTGAAAGGGTGGTTTGACTCCTAAATGGGTTGAGAACCACTGTTTTAGAACAATGACCCATAGGATTTAAAAACAAGGCTCTAAATTTGAATCACAAATCACCAACCAGACCTGAATATATTTACTTCCTAGGCATAATCCTAATTTAAGTGTTTGAAAAATGGATGCAGCTTCTCAGAATGTTTTGCTTTAAGTAATTAAAAACTATCTTAAATTCTGATTCACAAAGAAATAGCTGTGCTATGAGCTTGAAATGACTAAACTGGGTTGCTGCTTTCAGTGCATATATGAACACAGCTCCAGTGGATCACATGGTATAAGAGTATGTGCTAGGAGGAAGCAGCGGCTCAGAGACAAAAAGAGCTAGTTATCACATAAGACAATTCCAAATTCTACCTCGTTCTTAAAGACGGACTTCTTCTACACATGTATGCCTATGTTTGTGTGTAAATGCACGCAGGCACGTGTGCACACAGACACACATGCATACACCACTAAAAGAACTCTGAACTGCACACTAGCAACACTAAAACGATTTAACAAATTATATTTCTTGATTGTGTATATATGTGAAAAATAATAAAGAAAAAGGGCTGTGGGTTTGAGCGGGAATAAAGGAGTCACGAGAGGAGATTTGAGGGAAAGGATGTGGGGGCTTTGTATCAAGGAAAGGTAAGATATTTTATTGGAAAATATAGTTTTTTATGTTTCTTTGTTGACTCTCCATCCTCCAGGCTATTAATTGAGGTTCCTGGCTTGAAGGACTATCCTGAGGATGCTTTATGACTTTAAGAAAATAAAATGTCAAAAAGAGCTTTCATTGTTATTTGGATGTGCATGTCACTCAATATGGGGGTACCCCTCCAGACAAGGAGTGAGAAATAAGAGTTCAGATTTGCCAGCGCTTCTCACAGTGGCAGCCGTCAGTTGGTATTGGCCAGGGCATCTCAGAGTGGCAGCCATCAGTGTTCATCCAGCTGAAAATACAAGACTAAAAATAATCCAATTAAGTAACAACAGTGTATCTTGAATTAGTGCAGAACAGATGGCAAAGTGTCCTCCAGTCGTCATTAATTAATGTTTACTCAGTGCCCACAGACAATGACTCTGGGTTATGGCTTCCTGGAGATACTGGCAAAACTTCTCTGAATGGAAGAAGGTTGTTTGGTCCTAGGGGAAAAAGAACTTACCTTACAGGGACTGGAAATGTTCCCCAAAGCAAATCATACCTGGGAATAATAACACCATGGATTTCAGGGAATTTTATGATCACAACAGAGTGTCTTAGGGATAAGACAACTATGAGTTTTCCTGTTTAAGAATGATTTGAAATTGCACACATAGCCCCCTTTATCTGCTACACCTCAGGATGCAGAGAGTTCTTGCTTTTCTCTTAATATTTCCTTGACATTTTAATTCTGAGAGAGCTTAGTGTATGTCTTGCACCTGCTTTCTTCTTGACTTCTGAATGATACTGGCACACACATATATAGTATTTAAAGTCGATAGATTCATACCCAAACCCTTGTGTATTTATGGGTACTTGTTTCAAACGATATAAATTTGGGGGAATTATTTTCTTCAGTTGAAAAATTTTGCTTGTCATCGTAATACAGAGTAGATATCTGGCTCTTGACTGTTCTCTTTGGCAGTCGTGGTTTTGTTATATTCTCACAGCACAAATAAGAAACTTAAAAATTTCATAAACATATTTCAAACTGGTAAAATACTCATCATGGGAACTGTCTCAAGAATTAGTCTACTTGTTTATTTATTTTTTTTTTACTTTTTTTTTACTTGTTTATTTTTAATATATTTAAAAATGGCCACTAAACTCTGATTTCTACTTCTAAATTTATCCAACTTCACCATTTTGGGGTTGAAAGTTACAAAATGTGTATGGCACGGTTCCTTGCTCATTGTCTACTCTTTCTTCTCTGAAAATTGGCTCAGAATGTATGAAGAGATCAATGTGCTTAGGCAAATACCCCACCTATATTTTATTTCTTGTTTTAAATAAGAATGATCAGTGGTATTTAAAAAGCATGCATTGAAAGGTTGCTTATGAAAATATCTTCTCGCCGGGCGGTGGTGGCGCACGCCTTTAATCCCAGCACTCGGGAGGCAGAGGCAGGCGGGTCTCTGTGAGATAGAGACCAGCCAGGTCAACAGAGCTAGTTCCAGGACAGGCTCCAAAACTACAGAGAAACCCTGTCTCGAAAAACCAAAAAAAAAAAAAAAAATATCTTCTCAAGAGATTCATCGGACTCTGGCTGTTCTGTCTCTTTAATCTCCTATTCCTCGATGCTTTGTCTCATCCTTCATTGTTTTAATTTTCTCGTTATAATGTTGTATGATGTGAATATTTAACTTCTCAGTACATTTTATTGCTTGTTTCCCCACGAGGGTGTAAATATTACAAGACAGGTATTCTGTCCATTATGTTTAGTAGACTCGCATAAGATATTCAGAGTGCACACATGTTTGCTGAATGAATGAGTCATGATAAGGAATGGGTTCACCAAATGTAATATGGAGAAGAATATTAAGGCTCTGATTTGGAAGGCTAGAATATGATAACTTTTTGTTTGGTTTGTGTGGGGCAGATGGTGGCCAAATTTGAAAGTACAACTAAGGGTGATCACTCATATTTTCAAAAGCCAAAATGATAAAGGATGAAGCAAGAGCATTTGTAATATGAGAGGCAAAGCATTTAATGAGGTGTAATTGTGATTAAAGGAAGAGATGCTGGGATGACTGTGTTGAGATATGAGAGACCAGAGAGTTTGTGATGGGAAAGATGGAAGTGAAAGAAACTCAAGCCTTTCTGTTTCAGTCTTCAGAGGAATCAGATGCAGGCAAATGATTCAACATAGGAGTACAGGAGAAGAGGGGCAGAATGAAAGAAAGTTCCATGACATCAGCCGTGTTGGGGAATGAAAATGATACCGAACTGGACAGAAGTTGCTACTGATTAGATTGGAAGCCTTGGGTGAATCAGATAATGAGAATTTATAGTCGAGCCACCTGGTACAGCTTTATTTCTTTTCTTATAATTGCTATGAGCTCAGAAGCAGGGTGGAAATAAGCAAAAGCAGATGGTCAGGTTTTCCAGGGTTTGGTAAAAGGCAAAGTGGACATGGAAGAGTGATGAGGTATGCATGGCTGAGCAGGATGTAGATGTGAATAAATGGTCATCCAAGTTGGAGAGGAGAAGAAGAGCCTGAAGGAAGGAGTGAAACTTGGTGTATGAGAAAAGAACATCTGTCTTCTGCCCATGGATTCCACCTTGCCCCTCAACTAAACGTTGCTTTGGACTTTTCTTTGCACAGTGTCCTATATTATACTTAAATTTTATGTGCAAGGCCTGGACATACTTCCTGACAACTCATTTGACTTATTTAGCTTGATGCATAAACATGATCCAGTCAACAATCTCTAGGACAGGGTCACAGTCCACCCTAAGCACGCAGGCCAGAAAATTGACAATACTTATCAGTGTGGACTGCAGGGTGCATCTGGAAGAGAAATGTTTGTCCTTTCTCCTTGACCCTGATGCATAATCTTTTTTTTTTTATTTTTTTTT
>NC_022021.1:43858109-43861201 GCF_000317375.1 Microtus ochrogaster
AATGCAAACTTGTGCAACCACTTTGGAAAGCAGTGTTTCGGTTTCTCAGGAAATTCGGGATCAACCTACCCCTGGACCCAGCAATACCACTCCTGATGCATAATCTTAATAATAGATTTTTCCATTTCTAGCTTGCCCCCTTCTCCATGTGCTTCAGAGTCTAGCAACGCAGAGAGGTCTAGAGCCCTTTTATGTCACAATTTCCTGCAAGATAAACTTCTCTTTTGGAGGGACATCCTTAAGAGACAGGATATTATAGAGAGTCATGAACTATTTCATCTATCTTGTAGGGATGCTCAATATCCACCACAAGCACTAAATGACTCAAGGCTTCAGGAAATCCCTGAAATTGACCAAATCACTAGGCTCTTAAGCAGTCAGGACTGATGAGAGACACTTATAGAAGCTGAGCTTCTTAGAGGACCTGCCTAACCACCTAATGAGACACCCTTTCACCTGCTGAGTTGCCTACAAGATGCTCAGAGAGCTCTAGAATTTTGCATTTCATGATCTGTCCCCCAAGCTGGCATGGACTTTTGATTGTCTTTGAATTGCCTTTGAGTCATTTCTGCTTTTGTCAGTGACATTTCACCCATACTCCTGTAAGTAACCTCAGCAAACCCATTGGTTCATCAAGTAGGACTGCGTTTTGTTTTCATTAGTTTGCTCTGTTTTTGGTTCCCTATCTCGGGTGAGTTGAAATTTTTTTTTCACTTCTCCCTGGAATAATATTACACAACAAATTGGAAACTTGAGCATTAGAAACCTTGTCCTCTGGAAAAGAATCATGGTTCTTCATTGTGATTTGGAAGAACAAAGTAGTTATTTTTCAGCTTTCTCATCATTTGTTAAGTGGGGATGATTATGTCCATGGTGACCTAGATAATGGCTAACGCAAGAACTGTAAGAATTCACTGGAACCTTAAGGTGGAGTGAGGAAGACTTGTGTCTGCTGAGCCTCAGCAGCGATTAATAATTACAAGCTGTGTAACACTTTGATAAATATTATACTACTTATATGTGTACACAGTCTATTTAGATATAAGCTAGCATAAGCTTTTAAGAGATATTTAAATTGTACAATAACTTTTTCAGAAATATTCAGATTAAGGGTTTGGGAGATTGCTAAGTGGGTAAAGTACTATATAATCATGAGTGGCTCAGTGGCAATCCAGAGATCAAGAGAGAATTGGAGCTTTGTACCTATTACATTGTGCGCAGTGGGTTTTTGTCCTGTCTCACCAGGAATTCTGTCTCAGGTGTGTTAGAAAGGGGCCCACTGTTAGGAAAGAATCTTTCACTTCTATTTACTCAGTAGCCATTAAACTTGTGGAGAAAACTAACTAGAAGCTTTCTTAACTTCTAAGAAACACCATATTCTTCATCAAATACCCTACCAAAATCAGTCCCAGCTCCTAATAAGCTGTTTCTTCATAAATGCACTGTATAGGCTCCTGTGAGCACTCACTCTGTCTTTCTAATTGTAGCAAAGCCCTTCATACAGTACTCACATAGAGCTTATGTTTAAATAAGTTCTCTATAATCATTACTGTATCTTTTAATGCAATAACTATTTTAACTCTCAAAACTAATTTTGTATCATCTTAGTTATTTTCCTTTGCTGATATAAGGCACTTATAATCTTAGAAAGTGTTAAATTCAGGCTTGTGTTTCCAGAAGGTTAGAGGGCATGATGGCAGAGCAAAGGTGTGAGTGCTCACGTCCTGTTGTACAACTGGAAGGCAGAGAGTATCACTGGGGATTTCAGGAATCCTTTTAAACCTCAAAGGCCAATCACACCTGCTTCAACAAGGCATACCTTCTAATCCTTCTCAAACAGTTCCACCAACTGGGGGGCCTAGTGTTCAATATGTGTGCCTTTGGGAGTCATTATCATTCAAACCACCACATATATCATATTCTTTCAACAGTTGATGCTAAGTTCAAGTTGTCTGCTTTCTTACAAGTGTTTTGTTACCCAGGAGTCATACATAGGTGAAGGGGAAACACACAGGAAGATACTTCATGGCAAGGTTAAAGGATCTTACACCTGGAAGATTCTTTGGGCTTTTGTTACATTAAAGGCACGGCTTTTGACTTTCATCACCGGATACTCCATAACTTTCTACACAGGGAGGGTTCTTGATGGTCTGAGTAACTGTGTATGAAGATAATTGCTATAATGGGACTAAGAAGGGTCTACCAAAGTGTTAAAAGAAATCATTTCCTTGAAACATCACATCCCACTAGTGAAAAGAAAGAAAAAGTTTCTAAAAAATATGAGTGATATTCGATATTCCCTGGCTACCAAATTATTCAGGCTTCAAAATAATTATCATTGATTCTTTATATTAATGTAGAATGATTTTCAACAATACTGTGTATTTTTCCTAATTACCTTGTGACTTATGAGTAAAGGAGAAAAATATGGAACACAGTTTAAGATTTTGAAGTTAACAGAAAATAGTAATTGAAGCTTTACTTTGTGGTGTTTGTTTTCTAACTGGCAGAATAAACCAAGATTCAAGATTCAGTAATTGGTTAAGATCACTGCCATACATTTACTTATAGCAGTGAATGAGAGAAAATTTTCTAGGAGATACGAGTCAATGTGCTAAATGTAGTTTGTACCTAACGTAGGCTATGAAGTAAGCCAAAATAAAAAATTTGTAGTCTGAGTTTATATTGCGGTACTCAGAAGTTACGCTTTCTGAGTATACTTTAGTCAGGGCACTAGAATGGAAAGGATTCGCATCCTCTCAGGATTCTTTCTTGCTCATGGTGAGACACAATGTCACAATGTCAGTAGTATTAGAAGATGTGCAAAACTTTTTGTCTTCTCTTTCTCAAGTATTTCATACACCCAGCCATGTGGTTTTTCAACAAATGTCTTGCATATGAGTTAATCAGTTGTACTAGTTTAGGTTGTTTCGTTCCATCCTGGGCCCCTTAGAATTTTACCTTGTATTTACACGACCACTTAAGTCCTCATGCAATTTCTATTGCTTGGTCTACAGCTGGGTGCTAGAATGCAGGCTGGACATTTTTTTTTTTTTTTGGTTTTTCGAGACAGGGTTTTTCTGTGGTTTTGG
>NC_022021.1:43861301-43865550 GCF_000317375.1 Microtus ochrogaster
TCTCGAACTCACAGAGATCCGCCTGCCTCTGCCTCCCGAGTGCTGGGATTAAAGGCGTGCGCCACCACCACCCGGCCAGGCTGGACATTTTTATAGAAGAGTGTAGTTTGGGCGTTAGCAGTGCCTAAGGGCATGGGTTTAAGCCACACTTTGTCCTTCGCTATAGGCCTCTTTTGGCCATGAGACTATAGGTCCTTAGCCAAGCTCCATTTTTTTCACCTGTTGTAGGATGCCTATCTCCTACTGGTGAAGGTTGAGTAAGTGGAGAGATGGGAGGTGATCATGAGGTTGTGAGTTACACTTCGCCCATGTCAATTCTGTTAACTTGTTTTATAAGTGGCCTAACCATGAGCAGAAAGGTATAGTGCTACTTATATCTTATATAAGTATTTTCTTTCTTTACTCTTACTTTTATTGTAATATAGGGGGAGAGGAACTAATTAAAACATAAAGAAAATATAACTTAAGGAAAATTTAAGATTGAGTCAATCTTAAGAATCATTTATTTAAAAATATCTGCATTGTTTACTTCTATACTAATTTGGGTTTATTTTAGCATTGACTTATGCATATACAATAACAAAACTGACATTATTTCATGACATTAGTAACACAGTGGGTGCATCTTCATTTTTTGTCCATGGTATCAAAAGGCTTTTCCCAATAATAGAGTGGAGCCATTGTATCCAATTAAAAGCCTCTCTGATATTTTATTCACATCTTTTCCCCAATTTCAGGTCAGGATTTCCTCATTTGGGGCGTTAATTTAAACTTAAATAGCCTGCATCTGAAAAGCAGACTTACTAGCTTGTTTTTCTATAAACCTTGACACTGAGTTGGGTCATAGTCTGGACATGGTTCATGACAACAGCTGCTTCTTGTATGTGTAACAGCAATGGCTGCTAAGGAAGAGCTGGCACCAGGTAGCAAGAGATAGGTCTGAGTCTCTGTACAATGAATTATCTAATCTTAGCTAAATGTCTTTATTTCCAGTTTCTAAATAGCCTAAAAATGAACTTACTTTCTGTATATTTTCAACTTCTGAGTGTGTCCTGGTTAAAATTTTTAGTGTTTTTGAGTCATACAATCAATAAAAAAATTATACATTCTTGTATAAACCAAAATATCTACATACCTACCTGTACATAAAATCTCATACTCTGATCTTAGCCCTGAAAATAAAGGACGAGAACAACTAAATGACAGGGGCAGAATGAGACATCTCAGTCAGTAGCTGGAATGTAAAACCTGTTGTCCTCTTCGCTGTATGATTTGATGTTTCTTTGCAAAATGCACTAATATTTCCAAACAAAATTGCTTCTAAAATTTAACACCAAGAGCAATTTCCATGTCTAAATTGTGTAAGTTATTGAAAATGTCTTCGGTGGTGTTGCAAATGGTCTTGAAGCTTTCCCCAAATGTGCTCAGCACTTAGTAATGTGACTATCTCCTAAAAATTGCTCATCTAGTTATCTCTAAGCAAAATCAAGGGCGAGAAAGCCTGGAGAAGTAACCATCACGCTGTGTGTAAAATAAATGCCGCAAATAGCTCTGCAAAATAATATTTTTAAACGAGCTCCTTTTGTTACGTTTTGTTTAATGTCCCAGAACTTTCCAGCTGAAAATAAAGAGGACACTGTCAGAGTGAATAAAGCTGGTTAATATGACTTCAGAAAAGAACCCAAAAGGCAGACCAAAAGGAAGGCACTAGGAAAATTCAGGTGTTTGTTTGCATTGTAATCAGCAAGCATGCACGGACGAAGGATCTCATTCTACTATAGGGTAAGGCAGGATCCTTCTGAGGCGATCTTCAAACAGAAGGATTATCTGTGTAGCCTGGAAATGCCTTTCACTTGCTATTGTCCATCATGTCCAGAGATATTTACCATGAATGTTCTTTCTTAGTATTAGGATCTTTGACAAGAAGGAAATTTTCCTCTGTCTCTTATGTATATACTGCTGAATGGTTTAATGTTTGTGTTCTCAAATTCAGTTAATCACTATCATTGTGAATGATGAATAGATCCAAATCTTATTCATCACTGATTTCCTGTGGCCCAAACTGTTATACATTTGATTATCACCCTCCGCATCCTTCTAAACTATCTGGTCTGTTTTCAAAAGAAATTACACAATTTACACAGACTCACACATTTGGAGAATTTACCATGTCTATTTTTTTTTTGGAACTGCATTTAAAGTAGCTGTTTCTACTTGCTAATTCATTTTAGAGAGTTTGGACAAAGAATTTCATGACCAGTGCCTTGAGTGAATTCCAGAAATAAATACGTATTAAGGAAGAAAACAAATCAATCTGTATAGGACATAAAGTTCACTGTAATGGGAATTTCACCTGTTACCCCTACTTTATTTTTATGATGCAAATGAAATGATGAATATGAACTTTTGATGATGTTCTGAGGTTCTTCTCTTCAGGGATTTGTGGCCTTTGGTTGTAGCCACATCTCCTTTTAGAATATCATTTTTATTCTCAACATTTTGAGTTCTTGAAGAAGGAACATAAAAACATTCCTAAGACACATTTTCCCAACTTAAAATGAAAGGACTTGATCGGTACAGTTGGCTGGTGTTTGCTCTTACTTATGCTTTGGTTACAGTTGGCTGGTGTTTGCTTCAGCCCTAAGTTTTTAAGCTCTCAGTTTGTTAAAACATAGAATTACAGAAATATTTAAAGGACTGATAAGATCTGGCCCCAAGCAGGAAAGGAAGGGCTTTAAAATCTTGGCTGTTTGAAACCGAAGTATAGATTTGGTGGCTCTTTTGGAAGCTCCAAGGTTTTGTTCTCCTCCAAAAGGAATAACCTTGCACTCAGTCCTTGCTTCAAGTGTCACTAACCAGGTGAGACTGTACCCATGATCAGGAAACAGAATTGGAGAATAGAACCAAACTTGTACAGACAATCTCACAAGCTGATTCCTGTGCTTTGTGCCTTCTCAACATCCAGAAAGATTCATTCACAAACATCTGCCTATTCTATTATTTTGCATATTCTTGAATATATCTGCTTTCCTCTCCTTTTTGAAGAGAAGTATTTAATTTTCTAAAGCACATCATTGTTTTGGGCAATCACTTTCTTGTGAGTCTCGTGTGTACATAGTAACTTTAACCTCTTTTCCTCCTGTGAATGTGGACTGCATTGATTTTAATAGATGTACAGCTTCAGAACAGTATAGAAAACATTCCTTTGTCTCCACCCTAGAAGCACTTATCCAGGTCCATTATATGTGCAAGAACTTAGGCTCTTGCCATAACTAAATCCTACCAGGAGTTCATGCTCCTCAGAATGCCCTTTATTAGAGATCAGATGTGGGATACATGAATTTTTTGGAGAAATTTTATACAGTGCCTTTGAATAATTTTCATTTTAACCTCACTCATTAAATCCTCAAAACATCATAATGTAGTACTAGGTCAGAATTATCACTACTTTTTGTGTGCTCTAATACTTTTCATCTTTGAGTTTTCCTCTGTGGAAGAGGTGGTACCAAGACCCCATTCTGTAAGGTTGTTCTGAGCTCTCCATTTGCTGTGGCTTGTGTTCTTCTGTTGACACTGCTTGTCAGTTCAGGTTTGTATGTTAATTTTCCATGAGAGGAACACTGACCATGGACCTGGTGACTGTGTGTGAAATACCTAGCTCCCTGGGGTTGGCTGGTGGAGAGACTGACATTCTAGACTACCATCAATGTAAGCTACTAGGGAAACTGTAAATCAGTGGCAGCCTTGATTTCTCTGCTTTGTAGCGTGCTACAGTTGACCAGGGAGCTGATCCATATTTCTTATATTCCAAAATGTAGACCATACCCTTTCTTAGAAGTCAATGCAGAGTAAATTTTTTCCAGGTATCTTGCTGAAACGAAGTAGAGTTGATGTGGCAGCTTTCTTTCCGTTCTTCCTGAAATGATAGACTAACTCTACAAATCATTGTCTGGCTTGGCAGAAATCAATAAAAGCCACTACTAGAAATTCACATTTCATTCAACAATGTGAAAAGGTAAATAAATAAAAGTCTATTCAATTCTGTAAGGGCTTTGCAAGCTCTGTCTTGAAGGAAAAAATGAAAATAGATGGTTTCTTGGATTTAAAATTCATTGCGATGTTTCAATCCAAGACAGTTCATAGTTTTGAAATTTCAGTCCTCTTAGCAGTGAATAGCTGAAAATGTTCCCGGGCTCCTAACCCCTCGAGAAGTGAATAGCTGAAAATGTTCCCGGGCTCCTAACCCCTC
>NC_022021.1:43865650-43882716 GCF_000317375.1 Microtus ochrogaster
AATGTTCCCGGGCTCCTAACCCCTCTAGAAGTGAATAGCTGAAAATGTTCCCGGGCTCCTAACCCCTCTAGAAGTGAATAGCTGAAAATGTTCCCAGGCTCCTAACCCCTCGAGAAGAGGCTTTGGTTTCTGTGGGCTTTCTTTCTAGCACAGTCAAATTTTAACAGGTGGCTTGCCAAGGTTGGTGGGAGATACAGAGTCACTGTTTGCCCTGAGAGGATTATAATTCCAGGATGAGAGAAGAGATATGGATGTTACCCAAATGACTTAATGAAATAAAAATCGAATGGGCTTATGTGCTTTAAAAATAACTAAGAATTGTTGTGTTGTTTTCATTTACAACTAGAAAGTCTCATGTCTGATTTTTACTTTGTGGCTAAAAACCACAGTACAAAGTAGGAACTCACTCTCCTGCTTGGGAGAGGAGAATGCCAAGAACTCCCTCATTGGTTGTTCTGTGCAGAAAAGTCCTAGACATTTACAGTGTGTGAATTCAGGAGCCTGTTTACCCACCAAAATACAGAGTTTTCAAACATACTTAGGTTCTCACAATTTGGAAGTTGTTCTTCAGGTTCGTTTCTTTGTTTCAGTCAGGTTCCCACAAGCCATATGATCTTATTTTTAAAATTGATTTGATTATTAATTAATTTGTTCGTTTATTTTGAGACAAGATCTTTCTAAGTATCCCTGACTGGCCTGGGACTCCCTATGATGATCAAGTTGAGCTTTAAGTCACAGAGATCAACCAGCAACTGCCTCCCAAGGGCTGGGACTAAAGGCTTGTGCCACCAAGGTTTGGTTTTATTGGGTACCCTTCCCCTTTGATCTGTCAGCACAAACTACTCAAAACTAGGTGGTACTAGGTCAGAATCATCACTGCTTTTTACTGTGCTTTGCAATAGTTTTGCTTTGTAATTTTCCTTTTGGCTCTTTGCTACCAAGCTCTCAGATAAATCACATCCTGGCTTATTCTTTCTGAATGCCAGGCCTTAGCTTGATTTTTTTTGTCAGCTTTTCTTAAATTATCCTGTCTATTTTTTGCCTCTGGGTTTTTTTTCTTTATCCTACTTTTTTTTTTCCTTCTTATTCCATGACTTGCTGTGAAGCTGAGTGACTGGCCCCAGGAGTCCTCTTCTTCTCTTGCTCCGGGATCTCCTCTTTCAGATTTCTCCTACTATTTATTCTCTCTGGCTTCCTGCTCCTCCTGTCCTTTCTCCTGTCTTGGCATTCACTGTTCAGCTCTTTATTAGACCAATTAGGTGTTTTAAACAGGCAAAGAGTCACAGCTTTACAGAGTTAAACAAAAGCAACAAAAAGAATGCAATCCATCTTCACACCATTAAATAAATATTCCAGAGCATAAACACATGTAACACATCTATAACTAATCTTCCATGACACTGCTTCAATTCTTGGTTCCACTATCAGTTTCCTTGAAAAACATTTTGCATTTTCAACTCTGTTTTTATTTTCTCATTCCAAGTTGGAATGCCTTCTGCTGATCCCAAGCACACAAGCAAATCTATCATGGTAGTCATTTTCTTTGGAGTCTTTATTACTGCAAAGTACACTGAAACTCATGAAGGGAAAGAAATAACTAAATGAACATTTAAAAATTCCTAGCAATAAATAAGCAACAGTGGTGATTCTGAGCTAGCCTCTCTGAGTCCAGAGCTGGGTGAATCTACTGCAAGGTTTTCATCCTAGAATGAAGACTACCTGGATGGGAGCTGGAACCTGTGGGCTTGGATTAATTGAAGACTCCGGATTGAGGATCAGGAGATGTAACTCATCTGTTCAAGATATCAAGCCATTGCTGGTACTCATTAATGCAGATATGCACAGCTCCACGGAGTATGATAATTCCTGTTGTTGTTAGAGACCATTATTGCATTGTGAAAATACTAGCAGATAGTAGGAGATGCCTCCAAATAATTAGGATTATGGATTAAATTTTTTCTTTTATTACTATTCTGTTTGATAATGGGATTTTATTTTATTTTATATTTTTACAGCAGGAAGCAAACTTTACGATAGAAGATAAAATTCTTCAGGAAGTTTAACTTAAACTTTCCCCCCTCATCTATGCTTTCTATATTTTACAAATTAGCTATAGCTTTCTAAGTCTCAAAAAGTAGAGGAAGAATTAATGGCAATTACTAGCTTGTGTTTAATTTTGCAACGTGGCAATTCATATTTTTTTGTAGATTATTTATTTTTAAAATTAAGGTATTCCTAATAAAAAAAAACTCACAAAAAGAACAAAATATGTAAAACACTGAAAACGAAGAAAGTAGGAAATAGTGTTCTGAAAAATGATTTTAAGACTGAGAATTTTCTCATAATTCCCTAAAATCCACTGATGTATGAAAAATAAGTTGCTTGAGAATAGAAATGTTATATGAGGTCATCAGTTTAAACTAGTATCTCAAGTAGAATCTTGTCCATATTAAATGCAACCAGTGGAATGTTTTGCAATTTGTGTTTCCTCCACCTTCTGCCAAACATTTATGTTTAAATTTCATGGGAAGAGAAATTCTGTGTCTTCCGAATACTTGTGCATCTTTTTTTTTTTTAACCAAAGAGTCGGGTGCTTTGTGGTTATTCTATTTGATCTTCATCCAGACCCTGCTTCCCATTTTCTTCCCTCCCTACTCCTTCCTGGTCTCTGCACCGTGTCCTCTTCTCCTTGTTTTCCAGGCTACTTTTCCATAGCCACCCTCTTCTCTTTCCTGATTCTTCTTTCCTTTACTCTCTTTTTATTTTCTCATTTTTGTTAGTTCTTTGAGAACTTCCTACTGCCTATTTTGGTCATAATATTCCCTTCCCACTCCAAAGTCCTCCTTTCTCTGCCCACTCAAGTTTGTCTTTTTTCTCTGACTCATAGAGTATAATTTGTGCTGACCATATAATCTCGGATGTATGATTTTGTGACATTCCAGGATCACACCATGGAAGAGAATGAACTTTCCCACTTCCAGCAGCTATCAATCACCAGTAACATCTTTGCTGAGGATGGGCCTTTGTTTCCACCTTTCTTCTCCATGTTAGAATTTTGTCTTGAATTTTCACAGACCTTCTGCATATGGTCACAACTGCTGGCATTTACAGATGCCCTTGTCCCACAGTTTTATTGTAGTCATCTCCTACCTCTCTGGATCATATGTTCTTTCTGTCATCTCTTTCATAGTGATCCCAGAGTTCCTTGAGGAGGATATAGATGCCCCATTTAGGGCTGAGCATTCTATAGTATCTTATTCTTTCTATGTTTACCAGTTGTGGTTCTCTGTGTTAATTGCCATCTATTAAAAAATAAAGCTTGTCTGATGAGGACCGAGAGATGCACTAATCTATGGATACAGCTGTAAGTCATTAGTACTCGGTTAAAATACTATGACCTCTTAGCAGAATTAAGCGATAATTTCTCCTTTAGAGTCTATGACCTGTTGAGCCACAAATTTTTAACACTTATGATGGTGCCAGGTATAGGTTTCAAATTGTAGAACAGACCTTAAATCCAATCAGAGAGTTTCCTTTTTCTCAATCCTTCTTGCCCTAGCTCTCATTTTCCTCACTTACAGTTAGAATACAAACAGAACAACGTAACTGTAGGAAAGCACAATTGGTAATTGTATGGTCCTTTTTCATTTAAATAAATGGAAAGATTCAGTTACCTGGTGAATCGTTTCATTCCCATAATAAAGACCAACTCTTCCCCCAATAGGCTCATTGCCATACTTTATCTTTGATGAGGTCATAAGTTAATTGAATATTATGAGGCAAAGTCAATATATAACTTTAATTGTACTTAATCATATGTTAGTGATTAATGAGCTTTTGTGCTATAATATAATACAAATACTTCACAGCTTCCATAGCTTGTAGTACATATAATATAATAAGAAAATAGACGGGTGGTAAGGTTAATGTAGGCCAATTAAAATAGGTCAACTAATTCTGGCTTGCTTTGTTTAATTCAGAAATAATACTAAAACAATTGAATTTATTCTTTGGTATTTATTTTTCATTTCAGAATTATTTAAATAAATAAAACTAGCAGATGGAGTTAAGCCCTTTCCTTGTCCCCAGAGGGAATGGCTTATTTAATGTTGTTATTATTGTTTCCATTTGTGTTCTTTAGTTTGTTAGAGACATACCTTTTCAATGCATAAGAGATGTGGTTATTTTGTATACATTTCAAAAAACTGTCATTAACAAAATTTTGTGCCATATGCTTCTATAGCTTTGTAGTTCATGCAAAATGATGAGAAATAGCAGGGAATGAGGTTATTATAGGCTACAATTTGGACATTTATTACTACACTATATTTTTGAGGTAGATCAAGAACTACTCACAGGCAATAATGGCTTGGTTACTAATGTCTGTCTCATACTCATGTTGAAACTCATTCTCCGAAGTAAACTAGTGGGTGGTGTCTTCAGGAGGGGATTAGATAAGGCTTGAGGTCTCTACTATCATGAGTGAGATTTTCCCTTTATGAAAAGGTCGAAGGGTAAAGGTAGGAAAGCAGCTCAGTGGTGCAATGCTTGCCTAATATGCTCAAGAATGATCAAACTCTGGAACTAGAAAAGTCATCCTGAGTTAGGTAACCCAGACCCAGAAAATCAAACATGGTATGTGCTCACTCCTAAGTGAATTTATACACAAAGCAAAGGAGAAACAGACTACAATCCACAAACACCGAGAAGCTAGGTGACTAGCAGGACCCTAAGAGAGACATACGTGGATCCCCCTTGAAAGAGGAAATAGACAAGACCTCCTGAGTAAATTGAGAATGTGGGAAAGGGGTAGGGTAAAAGGAAAGGGGGAAGGGGAGAAGGGTGGGTGAGGGGATCAGGAGGGATCAGGATTGTCGAGTTGGGGAACAGACAGATAGGGAGAGCAAGGAAAGAAATATCCTGGTAGAGGGAACCATTGTGAGGTTAGGGAGAAACCTGGCACAAGGGAAATTCCCAGAAATCTACAAGTATGACCCAAGCTAAGACCCTAAACAATAGTTGAGAGGGTGCATGAACTGGCCTTGCCTTGTAATCAGATTGATGACTACCTTAATTGTCGTCATAGAACCTTCATCCAGTAACTGATGGAAGCAGATGCAGAGAGCCACAGCTAAGCACTGGGCAGAGTTTTTAGAGTCCAATTGAGGAGAGGGAGGAGCAATAATATAAGCAAAGGGGTCAAGACAATGATGGGGATGCCCACAGAAAGCCCTGACCTAGTGGGAGGGAGCTCACTGACTCTGGATTGACTTCTGGTGAACTTGCACAGTACTGAACTAGGCCCTTGAAGGTGGGTGATAGTTGTGTTGCTTGGGTATTTTGCCGTGCCATTGGCAGTGGGGTCGGGGTTTATCCTGAGTGCATGAACTGGCTTTTTGGAGCCCATTCCCTATGGAGGGATATCTTGCTCAGGTACAGAAGGAAGGGTGTTGGTCCTGCCTCAATGTGATATGATAGTTTATTTTATTTTATTTTATTTTTAGTTGTTGCAAAAAAAAATTTCCCATTTCCCTTCCCCTTCTCGCTCACATCGCCCCTCCCCAACTCCCCTCCCCCTCTCCCCCTCCCCCCACTCCATTCCCCCTCCCTCTCGAGAATGGGGCTAAGGGTGAATGGGGTGAGACACATGATATGATAGGTTTTATTGACACCCCATGGGAGGCCTTACCCTCTGTGAGGAGTGGATGGGGAGTGGGGTGTAGGCAAGATGTGGGGAACTGGGATTGGCATGTAAAATAAAAGAAAAAGATTGTTTTTAAAAAAGAAAAACGATAAATGCTAGAGGAGAAAAAAAACCCAGCATGGTCAAAGTCATTCAAAAGGACCAGAAAGACCCTGCTAGCATCTCATGCTTTCCACTGTCCTAGCCTAGTGCCACATGTGGAAGCCATGAGAAGCTGCCAGTTCGAATCAGGGAGCAACTCTACCAGAAAATAACAGGATAGATGCTTTAATTCTGGACTTGCTAGCCTACAAACTGTGCGCAAATAAACCCTGTCGTTTCTGAGTCACTTATCTTAGGTATCTATAGGCACAACCTGAACACACTGAGTCAGTGGAGTCAGCTCCTTTACGTTAAAATGCCCTGCGGTTCCTAAGCTAATGAATGAGTTCTGCGACATATCTTGATTTATTTCCAATTATCCAATTTATCATGTTCTACTTTGTTTTATAGGTAATGCAATCAATTAAGTTTTATTTACCTTTGTGTACCCAAACATTTAAAATTCTTTGAAAATAGATATATTATATGCAATGGATCTTTCAAATATCAGTTCTTTAAAGCTTTGTCTGAGATTCTATTTTCTAACAAAGCATGAGTATTTAAGAATTTTCACCTGAGCTTGGCGTGTAAGTTCTTTCAGCTCATCCAAATTCCAGACTGAAACATAACTTAGAGCAAGAACCAGCCAAGTGTATTAGCTCCTTGGAGAAATACTGAGATGCTGATAAAATTCATTAATTTTAAATTATGAGAGTGTTGAAAGGAATGCTTTAAAGTTCCTTTTTCAAGAACTCAGAATGTTGAGAATAAAAATGATGTTCTAAAAGGAGATATGGCTACAACCAAAGGCCACAAATCCCTAGGGAAGAACCTCAGAACCTCATCAAAAGTTTATATTCATCATTTCGTTCATGTCATAAAAATAAATACAGTAGAGGTAACAGGTGAAATTCCCATTACAGTGAACTTTATGTCCTATACAGATTGATTTTTTTTTCTGCCTCAAAACTTGTATATTTCTGGAATTCACTCTAGGCACTGGACATAAGATTCTAGGTCCAAACTCTCTAAAATGAATTAGCAAGCATAAATGACTACTTTAAATGTAGGTCAGAAAAACAATGCACACAACAAATTCTCCAAATGTGTGTATCTGTGTAAATTGTGTTGTTTCTTTTGAAAACAATTCAGATATTTCAGAAGGATACAGAGGGTGAGAATCAAATGTATAGCAGTTTGGGCCACAGGAATTCAGTGATGAATAAGAGTTGGTCCCTACCTTTGATATAGGCAGACTGATAGAAGAACAGACACATAACAATTATTTGATAAGAGAATAACCTATCATCAGGGAGATGGCAGACAGTGTGTAGTGAGAGCCTGTCTTTGATACCTTCCTGTTGTATCTTCCTATAGTAGAAGGTGAAGGCAGCTCTCTGGAATGTTGCTTACGTGATTATTAATTCAGCTCACAATGGCCACATACGTATGAGCTAACTGCTCCCGTAAGTTTCTCCTCCTAATACCAACTCATTGACGATTAGGTCAATTTAAGGTGACACAAACATTAGTTTATCCAGTACTATATGCACAATAAACATGAGGATTTTCCTTTTTGGTAAAGATGGGGATATTTAGAAGGGACTTTTCATATAACTATCTTTGGACATGATGGACAAAAGCTGAAGAAGGGCATCCAGCAGACATGATAATGCCTCTGTTTGAATTCCCCGCAGAAGGATTCTGCCTGGCCCAGAGTAAAGTGAGAAGCTTCTGCCATGCATGCATACTGATTATGATGCAAACATTCACCAGAATCTCCCCCAGTGCCTTCTTTTAAAAGACATTTATTGTGTTCTTACTGTGTTGGCATGCATACCACAAGCATACAGCAGCACGTATACAAGTGAAATTCGAGAAAAACACGCAGGAATCATTGTTCTCTTCTTACCATGTGTGTCCTAGAGATTAAACTCAGGTCATCAGGCTTGGCCCCAGGCACCTTCACCCACCAAGTCATCGTGCTGACCCACTGAAAATATTTATAAATTACGTTTTTTAAAAATGCTTTTACATTGTCAGAAAAATGCAAAAGTAGTATAGTTTTCAAACAACTCACATTCTGTTTTCATTTACTAATACTTTTCTAAGAGTTTGCTGCTTTTGTTGAATTTAATAAGCAAATGTTGATCCATGATTTAAATACAAACACATTTCACTGAGATTTAATTACTTTTTAAAACTTGATATTATTATTATTATGTCCCAGCATTTATCTCTACATCCATTCTTATGTTTTCTCATGCCCCTTGTAACTTAGCCTTTCCTTGTTTGGATGATCTTGACATTTCTGAGGTTCATGGCCAGATTTGTGTGTGTGTGTGTGTGTGTGTGTGTGTGTGTGTGTGTGTGTGTGTGTCTGTGTGTTCATTGTCCTGCTTCCTATTGGGAATTTCCCAATGTTTTACTTATGACTAACTAGTGTTATATAGTTCTAAATGAAGGGACAGTGGCCAAGTATCTCACATATACCACACTGACAACGTCTCTTACAGAAACAAACCATGCTAATAGTAAATGTTATGCCTCTTTCTTCTCATTTCAGGGGTGATGATTTGCTATATCTTTATTAGGTATATTTATTCATAACTGTACTATATGTGTTTCTGTATATCTATAGAGGTCTTACCAGTTTGACAAGTATCCTCTTTGACCATCAAGGAAATAAACAAAAATCAAAGTAATTTGGGGTAGTTTGAAAACAATTTTTTCAGTACATAACATAAAATTGAAATAGCATCATTTTTTTAAAAGTTGAAAATAGATTCTTCTCTCATACAATACATCCTGATCACAGTTTCCCCTCTCTCCACTCCTCCCAAAACACTCCCCATACATCCCCTCTCTCTAATTTCTCTTCCCCTCCATTAACTACCCTTCAGAAGACAGAAGATGTCCAAGAAAAAGCAAGCAAACATGACTAAACAGAATACAATAAGACAAGGCAAAAGCCCTCATATTGGGAGAAGGCAACCCATTAGGAGGAAAAGACTTTCAAGAGCGGGGAAAAAGAGTCAGAGGCACACCCTTCCCCATTGTTAGTAGTACCACAAATGCACCAAGCTAACAGCTATAACCTATGCAGAGGTCCTGGTCCAGTCCACGAAAGCCCCATGCTTACTGTTTTAGTCTCTGTGAGCCCATATGTGCCCCGCTTAGTTGATTGGCATTTGCATCTTAATTAGCATTCAGAAACACATTTGTGTCACCTGTTTATCTTAGTCTATCACTCAGAAAACATTGTCTAGTTGATATGGAAATATTAGGACGTCATTGAAAGTGATGGATTCTTTCTTGACTCTTGGTGTGCTTGCCTTTGTGGGGGCTACAGTTCTAGAAAAGTCAACAGAAACCAAAGCTGGTTTGAACCACTGCCATGGGATTAGGTATAGGGAAGTGGATAAGCTGGTTAGTTCAGTTGGCCCAACAATAGGTTTCTAATGTCTCTTTTCAATTTAGGCTCAACCCCAAGCACAGCTTTAGACAAAGATGATCTTTTATGAGATAGCAAAGAAACAGGAAGTAGAACAATTTCCTACTCATGGAAATCTTGGCTCCAATAAGGAAATTCTCCCAATTACTTTTTTCAGGGACATGACCTACCTGACCAGTTGCTGTCTCCTATCCTCACCTTAATCAGAGAATTTCAAGTTTAACTGGGTAAATATTTCAGAGATTAGAAATAAATATGTAAACAAGGCTTAAAAATAAGACCTGCAAAGGAGTATTATTTCTTTTAACTAAGCAAGGTTCAGTACTGGTTCATCATTCTGAACATAAATGATGCTTTGGATCATACAACTTCATTTTTCAGTACACCTAGGGAAATTATCTTACTGATAAATTCATGGTGTGGGGTGCTTTTGCATAAAAATGGAGATATTTTATGTCTTGTGAAACCTAGCAGGTATTACCTCTGGTCTTTTCCCTTGAATCTTGGTTTTAAAAAGCAGCCTAGAATTAATAATTTAAAACTCAATGGAAATATAGATGATGCTTTAAATCTTCATTGAATCTCATCACTAAGAATGTAATTTTCCCCAAACATATCTACTATACCTTTATTTTTTGAATTCTTCTAATTTTATGCTAACTCATTTCAATCGTGAAGTGAAAAGATGCTGAGAACAAGTGTATATATATATATATATATCATATATTTATATATAAAAATATAAAATCATGACAATCCTCAAATTAATACAAACAGAACTGCTGAATCTCTGGTGGGCTGGTGATGATTATAGATGAGGTTCTGTTTTATGTATTCATTACCAAGAATTTTGGTTGTTTTACTGCCTTCCTCTTCCAAGAGACTTTCCCACTAATTATCAGTCCCCTACTATCAGCAACTCACATCATTTCCACCTTTGTTTGGCCTTTATATTAGCAAATTACTGTAGGGAAAAAGAACATGTTTGCATTCTCCAGGTCCCTTTCTCCCATGCAGAAAAAGATTCATTGTAGCTATGGAGTGTGATATCAAAATATAAGGGGATTGGCAGATGAAGATGTCATGTTTGTAGGTTATATGTGGGATTCAGTAGTATGGAGTCCCAAGCATATCACCTCTAAGCAAGATACGAAAGGTTTCTTAAAGAGTGGAGTAAGATTTGTGAGGTCATTTTGGAGAATCCATTGAGTTTTATGAAACTCATTTCTTGACTGTTAAGGCTATTAATAAGAATGTGTAAGCTTCTTGAAACCTCTTAGACAGTACATGGTTTTTCTGGGCATACTTACCATAGTATCAAAAAATCCCTTGCTCTAGAGAGTGTTGCTGTCTAAAAGCCCTGTGGCTATAGGATAATGAGTGACTTTTCATGATTGTGTGGAGACTGTGTGGAAGAGCTGATCTTGAGAGACCCTCATCAATGGGCCATCACTGGGATGTAGGAGGCATAGCCCTCCAAACTTGCCTGTCTCCTGAGTTTCCTGGCTTGGCAGCACGGGTCAGACTCAGGTGGTTACTGTGTGTGCATGCGGGTGGCCACCATCTCAGCGGCATTGACCTGCAGCCATTCCTGCGTGCTTGCCCCATGTTCCTTCACTCCTCTGCTCATTCAGCAGTGCCAGTGGCTGCAGCTTCGAGACCACAGCATCTGGAGACTTCTGGGAGCAAAGGCAGGGAGGCACTTTGGCTTCTCCAAGTCCTGGAGCTGAGAATGGCAGAGCTGTGCCTCCAGTGTGGGAGGGGGAGCAGAATATTGACACTATGTACAAACTCTAAAAATCTCTGCATTTGTTTCTGCTCCACCCAGTTCCTCTGTCTATCAAAATATGTTCAAGAAAATGTAGAGGCTGTTGTCTACTTTTTTCTTGTCCCATATCTACAATTAGTATTTTAAAATTTTTTACTTCCAATATCTTTTTCACTTACTTTTCACATTAATTATCTATTCAAGCACTCACTTTTTACTTTTACACCTGTGGTGTCTTATTCATCTGTGGTATCCATCATGTGTCCCCTTGTGCCACTGGCCACACATCCATGAATCATCCATAGTGACCCCATATTGATGGGCATCTGTTGTGGCCCCACATTGGGTGTCATCTGTTGGGGTTCAGCATTGAGGAGTTTGCATGTCTCAGGGTAGGGGTGTGTGAATTAGAAATATCAGATAGGAGGAACAGAGATATAAAAGAAATATAGAGACATAGAATAGAACTAGGAGAACAACCCAGTGAATAATGAATATGCCTGCATTTGTTTTCCATATGGTTATATATAGCAAGATCAAAAAGAGGAAAGAAGACAAAATACTTCTTTAACATAACATAAAGAATGAGCAGAACAATTAATCCTTCAATACTTGAAACATCAAGCCGATATATACGGAGTTAAGAATTCTGTTGTTTTAGGCAGGACATGCGGCAGCTATACCTTAGACCAAGTATCATGTAGGCAGCCATTCCATGGGTCAAACCTCCTATCATATCCTAGAAGGAGGAGGCATAGGCTTGAATTCTCTGGCTTTTGGTCAGGGTGGAATGGATCCGTCTCTATGGGCTGTCTCAATACCCCAAACACCGGGTAAGCACATCTTCGGTCAAGATATCTTATTTGTAGCCGCACCTTAAGTCAGACCAGTCAATAACTTTGAAAGAGTGAGATAGGCTTAAACTCTATGACTGTCAGTCAAGGTAGAGTGGACCCACTTCCGTGGGCCCCCACAGGCTTGTCTCTGCAGTCTTGCCAGACTCTCACTGGGTGGGCTTAGGGACACTCAGGAAACTGTACATCTCTGAGCTTTAAGGAGTCATTTTCAGCATTACTGAAGGTACCCACTAGAGGTGTACCTGAATTTCTCTTCTGCCAGGTCTTTGCCAGGTAGTAGGTAGAGCCAGCTGGCAACAGGCCCTCCTGACTACTCTTGCACATAGGTCGTGTGCCTAAGGGAGGTGAAGTGGTAACATGGAAAGAAGTATAAATTCTTCTTGCTATGCTTCTTGCCAGAGGAAACAAATTGGCTGTCACTTCCCCACTGTGGCCATGAGCAGATTATAACGCTTTCGCTTCTTCAGAGTGAGCAAAGAGACTTGAGTCTTATTTCCATCCAAGGACACACATTTTGAAGTGTCAGGGGTAGATAGAAAAAACGATTACACACTGGATACATCAGAAGCGCCAATGTTCCATGCCCTGCTTCCTATTCAGTGGAGCCAATTAAGGGCAATTCAGTTGACCTCATGATCTGTTTCTTTCTCTCAAATTAGTGAGAATAGTCTTTGTGGAGAATTGGTTTGATAATGAAGGCAGAGTGTTCCTCTCTTGATAGCAGCCTGATCAAATGATGTCTTCTTCCAGACCTTCATACTTAATTTTAAATCAGTTCATAAAGTAATAGCTGTGGTTACATCTTTCATGAAAGAAGAGGAATTTCAGAATAAAAAGCACATGAAAATGTTTCATGTTTCTTCTGATGAAAGGCCATCTCTAAGATTCATCCACAGAAGGTTTTCATGTTCATCAGTGGCAGGTAAGTAGAGTGCCACCAAATGTTTTTGGTCTTGGATCAGCAATAGGGGCAGGGGCATTTCACTTGTCCTTTTCAGAGGTGACAGGGTGAGATCAGGTTCGCCTTGGTGAGCCCCTGGAGAAGCAGTGTCTGTTTTTAATTTCCTCAGAAGCTGCAGATTTCTCAAAGGGTGGTTAGGAGCATAAGAAAAGAGGGCATTCTGCTCCAATTATGTCTTAGAAATTGTCATCTCCCTCTCCAGTGACCATGGGGGTGACAGCAAACAAGTAACACACCTTCAGAAGAAGCCATAGGCAGATCCCAAGGCAACGCCAGTTCGTTCCTCTTCTTCCCCACACTCTAAGTGGTAATGAGACCTCACAGAGGCCCCAAACAAGTGCAACTCTTTGAAATCTAAATTCTTACAACTTTTGTCTCACCTGATAATGAATGTGTCTTTTTTTAAAAATTCCATTTATCTATTCTTTTCTCTGTACGTATGTGAGTATACACGTGGCAGGTGTGTCCCACATGTGTGTAGGTTAAAGAACAACTTGCACATATTGCTTCTGCCTTCCACCTTGTGGGTTCAGGGCATTGACCTCAGGTTGTCAGGTTCGACTGGAAGTACCTTTACCAGCTGAGCCATCTTGTCAGCTCCTTAATATATTCTTTATGTGAGCAAGAGGTGTGAGGGTCCCTTTTTAGATTGCAGCTAGGATAAGTACAAAGAAGAAAGCAGGATCTACAGGGGAAATCCATGCAACCAGTAAATGAGGACTTTGTGCCTCCTGAATGTGTATGAGTAGCAATCCGGCAGAAGATGGTTGCAGAGAATTCAACTGATACTTAATCTGCTGTCATGCTAGGCTGGGCAGAGCCCTATCACCATGGATCAAAATAAAGCCAGCACCCAGTCCCATCTATATCAGAGTCTGGGATGACAAAGATGAGAGCACATCACAAGGTTTGCCTTATTCCTTGGCAGAAATGAATTTCTGTAGAAACACCAGGAACTTAGGCTGATGAAGCAGGCAATTCTTTGGGTGTCAACTGTATTTGGATCTATTTAGCTCAATAATCAAAACTTAATTTCACCAGCAATTTCAAAGAATTTGTTTAAAGGGTACATTTTGGGTTGTGACACCTGAAGAAAATTTATGTTGGCCTTTCTTTTTTAAATTAAAAATGTAGCCGCTGTCATATGGATCATAGGTTAGTATTAGGGGAGATCTTTTAATAGCTGCCTCCATTTTCAACCTTGTTCACTTGTGAGTCTAAAGAGACAACACAGGGGCAATTACTAAAGGTCATTTGGGGAGGAGAAACCGCTCGTTGTTGGAAGCGGGTGTTCACAGCAGTTCATCGTAGGTGAAAGTCCGAGGTTGCTGGGTGTATTTTCAGGAGATGGGTGTATGCACGGCCCCAGCCAGATGGACCACCAGGCTGCACGGCTGTTCCCGTGCCTCTCTGCCTCACTTCCATAACAAGTGCCACTCGCTAGTGTGTTTTCAGGCACTTTCAGATGTTCACAGAAATATATGCACTAGTTACTGGTTTCGGAGCTGGAGACTTTCCACCTTCTTCCTTCTCCTCTGTCCTCCTGCACATATTTGTTCTGCCATAAAGTTTTTAAACCACATATTCATTTTATTTGCTTGTTTTATTTTGGTAAGAATAGTTAAGGTGAGATCAATCCTCTAAAGCATGTTTACATGTACGATATGTCACTGATGACTATAGGTAAATTATACAATGGATCAATTAGAGTTCATTTGTCTTTCTTGACTGAAATATCAAGCATATTTGCCAGCAAATGCCTATTTCCTTCCCTCCTATCTCCTGACAGTGGAATGGTATAATATTTCTTTTTTTCTGAATGGCTTGTTTTGACTAGTCTATTTTCTTCAAGATGTTACATATTACAGAACTTCCTCCACGTATAAGGCTAGACATCATTCTCTGGTTGGTGTGTATCATATGTTGGTATGTGCCACTTACCTACTGATGGATGTCTGTATTGTTTCCATACAGCGTATACTGTGAAGAGTATTTCAGAGAATATCAGAATGTTAATCAACGTAGGCAGAGACTGCTTGTTCATATCCCGGCCACCCAGACCTGAATAATCACACAGAAACTAGATTAACTACAACATTGTTTGGCCAGTAGCTTAGGAGTCTTTCTAGATAGCTCTTATATCTTCAATTAGCCCATTTCTATCAATCTATGTATTGCCACAAGGCTATGGCCTACCAGTAAAGCTCTGGGGCATCTGTCTCCTTTGGCAGCTACATGGTGTCTTTTTGACTCTGCCTACTTGCTCTCTCTCTCTCTCTCTCTCTCTCTCTCTCTCTCTCTTTCTCTCTCTGTCTCTCTCTGTCTGTCTCTCTGTATCTATCTATCTATCTATCTATCTATCTATCTATCTATCTATCTATCTATATCTATCTATCTATGTATCTATCTATGTATCTATCTATGTATCTATCTATCTATCTATCTATCTATCTATCTATCTATCTATCTATCTATATCTGTTCAGATTTCCTACCTGGCTTGCTCTGCTAAGCCATTGGCCAAAACAGCTTTATTTATTAACCAATGGTAACAAAACATACACACAGCATACAATGGGGAATCCCACATCATACCAATACCAGTTGAGATAATAATTTCAGGTCTTACTTAGTGAGTATGCTTGTGTGTATGCGTGCATGTGTCTATGTGTGTGTGTATGTGGTGGGGGCATGCCAGGATGTGTATGTGAAGATCAGAAGAGTCGATTTGTGGGAATGAATTTTCTTCTGCCACTATGTGGATCCAACTCATATCATCAGGATGGACTATATTATTGCCCCTTTCCCCTCCCCATGCACTTACTTTTGGATAAGCACCTAGAAGCAGGATTTTAATATCATAGTGTTGAGCTGAATATACGTTTTTAAAGACCCACTATGACTGTTTGCAACGTTAACCAAAGCATGGAAAGATTTTAGATTCTCAACATCTTTGACATTCTTCCTTCCCCCATGGAAGTTTGAATCTTTTCACTAACATACAAAGGTTGATTTGTATTAGTTTCATTCTTGAGTCAACTAAATAAAATTTAACTCTTTACTGTTTGAGAAACAATAATTTGATATAAAATTCATAATTGCCACACCTTTTAAAAAGTACATAGTTCTTAGTAACAGCAGATGGCGTGAGAAGTGGTAGGGATCCAACTGCAAGAATAATTTCACTCTCTAAGTCACCCACATCCTAGGAGAAAACAGGCCATGGAAAGGCTTTGCATGGTTGAAACTATCTTAGCAGGTGTGCTGGGGATAAGGTACAGAGTGACGGGTAGGCTTAGAAGACAGACACACAATGGTATCCATAGAATTAGGTGGTTAAAGGCAGGATCCAAGTGAGGTAGGAGGCAAGAAGTGAAACTAAATTTTGGGGATATATGTCTTGGTGGGACTCAACATCCGGTGACAGAGAGTCAGGACACAGGGGCCTGGGCACTTGAATCAGCATGTGGAAAACTATCTGCACAGTGATGTGGGAGTGATTTCTTATTAATAAAGAAACTGCCTAGACCTATTTGATAGGCCAACCCTTAGGTAGGCGGAGTAAACAGAACAGAATGCTGGGAGAAAGAAGCTGAGTCAAGGAGTCGCCATGATTCTCCCACTCCAGACAGACACAGGTTAAGATCTTTCCTGGTAAGCCAGCTCGTGGAGCTACACAGATTATTAGAAATGGGTTAGATCGATATGTAAGAGCTAGCCAATAACAAACTGGAACTAATGGGTTAGGCGGTGTTTAAAAGAATACAGTTTCTGTGTAATTATTTCGGGTAAAGCTAGCCGTGCGGGTGGCCGGGTGCCGGGGAAGCAGCCCACCGCTCCTATTACAACAGCACAGCACAAACAGAACCGTTATGTGGGCAGGAAGTAAATATCTGAAGGGCTAAACCATTGAGAATGAGGCTTCTCTGTGTGAAATTCACATTACTTTCACTAATGTGGTCATAAATCCATGCATCTTTGCAGTGAATGACCGTTTGTAGTGATCCTTGTGGATTAGCAAATGGTCAGGTGTATGCGTAGAGAAGCCAAAACTTCCAGCCCATATAATCATTAGTATTCAAATTCAACGTAAGCATCTTCAATGTGATATAAGCGTTCTGGGCCAAGGTCACTCACAAATTCTCAAGGGTTTCTCTATTCTTATCATTGAAACAAACAGTACCATATGGTGGTACTTAGTGAGGAGGGTCACCAAGTTTCTTTTCTTTTATTTTTATTTTT
>NC_022021.1:43882816-43891030 GCF_000317375.1 Microtus ochrogaster
TGGTCTCGAACTCACAGAGATCCGCCTGCCTCTGGCTCCCGAGTGCTGGGATTAAAGGCGTGCGCCACCATAGCCCGGCCAAGTTTCTTAACGCCCAAAAGTGTCCATGCAGTGAAGCGTGCTCTGTGATCAAGATCGGTGAGTGATTTAATCTCTGAATAAATTCTGGTCCTACATGGTAGTGCAGAAGGAATGAAAATTGCATCTCAAAAATAAATATTCTAGGAACTGACTATTTGTCTAGATACCATGCCTCTAATTGCATGCTTATCTTTTCCTGGTATTTTAGAACATTTGAAAGCTCTCTTTAGAGTCCTTTAGAGATTACATTTTATGATGTAATCCCTATTTATTATATCTCCATGGAGAGATGCTAAATGAAGTCTCGTAATACCAGTGTTAGCATTCTCTAAATATGGATTGGGATCCTAATCATTTGAGATGAGTTAGTTGGCCTGACTTGTTTACAAATATGAAGAGAGGAAGCTTTAACTTCTTGTTTGAGAAAATGCAGCACAGCCTCAGATCCCTGGAACAATTACTCATTTCCATTCTGCCTCGTGAAACTGAATTAGCAGGGAGAAAATGGGTCCTGTATTAAAATCTATTTCAAACTTACTGCTGTAGGGAACTCGTCCCAACGACACACAGAAAGGCAACAACGTTAACAACTCCCTGCAAAGACAGAGCAAGTCAAACGTGTCAGGAAAGCAATTAATACGTTCTCAGTTCTCCAGACAGTTGGATCAAGGTCAAGAAGAAAGTGCTTGGTTCTTCTGAAATTCTTGCATCATTTTTTACTTTTGTCTATAGAAACCAAGAGTTCGTTTGCAGAGCTCTTCAAACTGAAAAATAGAAAAACAGTATAATTGGTTGGGAAAGTATTTTAAGGAAATCTAAGAACTAAGAGTTGTTTTTTTCCATTTGTTTGCTAGAGTACTCTAAAAGAAAATCTTCAAGCAAACAAAGCAAATGCAGTACAAAGTATAATGCTTCTTTTAGCTCCCCTTAGTAGGACATGCAGTAAGAACTGTGCAGAAGCTTCTGGGTATACAATATACATAAATATGGTATGTTATAGACATTAAATAAAATTATATATTATCTATCATATGTGCTTCATGGAAAATATTACATATAATTTAAAAATAAAGTACATGATATGGGATTCCCCCTCTGTATGCTGTGAATATATTTTATTAAGATTGGTTAATAAAGAGGCCCCAAAAAGTTTGGCAGGGTAGAATAAAGCCAGGTGGGAAATCCAAACAGAGATATATAGAGAAAGTAGGTGGAGTCAAGTAGATGCCATGTAGCTGCTGAGGGAGATAGATGCTAGATCCTTACCGGTAAGCCACAGTGATGCGGTGATACACAGAATAATAGAAATGGGTTAATTTAAGATGTAAGAGATATCTAGAAATATTTCAAAGGTATTTGCCAAACAGTGTTGCAATTAATATAGTGTCTATGTTATTATTCAGGTTTGAGTCATCAGGAAATGAGTGAGCAGTTTTTGCCTACAAATATATAGAGTCTTTATTCTTAATAAAACTATGCCATGTTTTAAATGTACCTAAATAATATTTTTACTTCATTCAAGAATGAACTGAACAAGTGAAAAACTGGGAAAAATACAATGGTTTGCATTTTTTTAAAAAAGTATGTTGATATTGATAAATATATATTAATCTTTTTCAAACTTGAGAAGAAAGTGCCAATTATTATTTTTAATGTATAAAAAATATGAACAAATATTGCACAGAAGAAAAGTGGCCATAAAATATAAAAACGTACATTGCTGCAGGTATAGCACATCTTAAGTTTCCATTGTGACACCGTTCCTCAGCAGGCTGACCAAGTACTACGAGGTTGACATATCCACTCTTGGGGACTAAATGAGAAAGTGCTGGAGGCCTGGTGCCCAGTAAAGAACAAGACAAAGAAACAAATGAAATAGTAAATAATATGATCTTGAATGGAAACTAATTTGCCTTTGGCTTCATGACCCTGAAAGTGCACAGGCATTTACTCTTTGATCCAGCAGTTTCATATCTAAGCACTTTTTTCTTCACCATCTTGAAAAGCATACTCCCAATCACACAAATTTGTATCTAAACAAAACAGTAGTACTTACAAGAAAAGTCTTTATCTGCAGGGAAGCTGTGACCCACAATACAAAGGTAAAGAGGAAGGGGGGAAGTCTCAGTACTGGTAGATACTATCTACAGGCTGCATGGTTCATTGGGAATAACATAACATATATCACAAACTTTGTATTTATATTTCCATTCATTTCGGAAAAGTGCATAGGGCACATGGAGACTCAGACACATACAACAGGCGATTGCATACTTAAGGAGGAAAAAATAAGTTATACTTTTTGGAATGTCTCCAGTTGTTATTTTTTAGTTTGGTCTTGGAGGGATGAATGTGTTTTATGTAACTATAAATACAAATTAACTAAAACTGTGTAGGTCCATTCCTGAAATAACAAATAATAAGTTTTGGTATTTTTGAAGCAAATAAATATAAAAATGTAACACCAGAGAAACTGCATAATTATGTTAATATTAGCAGCAAGAAGTGGCTTAAGTATAAGAGAAAAGAGGTTATAAGTATAAATTTAAAAAGTTCTATGAATTCATGATTTATTTTTCTCTGTCATTGTGGATATTTCCAGAAAATTGTTGTGTGAGCAACCTCCTAGCAAAAAATACCTCTAGCACCTAGACTGTATTTTATAATACTGTAACTTACAAACATTGGCCAGAACTTCATAAAGTATGATAGTTCATCTTGGTGCTCAACTTGACATACCTTGTAAGAGAGATTTACATTGGAAGAATTTCCTTCATAGAGTGGCCTATGAGTGTGTCTGTGGGGGAATTTTCTGGATTTCATTGCTAAATGATGCAGTTAAGTCCAGCCCAACGTGGTCATTTCCATCCCTAGGCAGGTGGGCCTGCACTGTATAAGATAGGGAGCTGACCACGAGTGTGGGAGGAGCCAGTTAGTAGCATTCCTCCATGGTGTCTGCTTCAAGCTCTTGTCATTCTGGAATTCCTGTACAGATTTCTCTCAGTGATGGACTGTAACCTGTAAGACAAAATAAACCTTTTCCTTCCCAAGTTACTTTTCATCCTGATTTTTATCACAGCAAGAGAAAGCAAAGTAGAACAATGGGATGAGTATATAATTGAAGATTTGAGTTATGAAATTTACATGGTATGCTTATGTTATCATTTTGCATTCAGAAGCAAGGAAAGTATCAGACTATTAAAGGTCTTGCCAAATGAGATGAAGTGATTTGAAGGAGGGCCTAAGGACCCAGAAATTGAGGAATTTGAACATAAAATCGAATAAAGACTACAATGGGTTAGAATAGGGTTTAATTCAATGGACTGAAATAGGCTTAAAATCCATGGGTTTGTAGTGACAAAACAGTTTTAAAATCCATGGCATTGTAGTGATAGCCTGCTTCTCCTCTGAAAATGCCTTATTTGTCCCAAGTGGAGGTTATTAAGGCACCAACTTGTGACCCCAACAGTTGGCAAATAAGAGAAGAAAAACATTCAGTAGTTTCCTTAAAATAATGTTAAATGGGACCGGCAAGCCAATGAAAGCTAGAGCCTTTGGAGAATGACTTTGGTTGGCTAGTGAAAAGCTAATCATGCCATTCAAATATCATTGTTTGAGATGATGAAAAATACGGAAGCAGAATGTAATTCAGAAGAGAGAAAACAGCCAGAAAAGAACCAACCGAGAACCCAATCCTGATATTTGGTAGGAACGAAATTATCCCAGAGGTTTTAGACATCCATTTTCAGTTCATACGAGATGATCACATGCTATCCCATCTCCCTCTGTAATGGTGACTTAGCCTGGATTAAAATATATAAATCAATTATCAGAAAAGGTAGAGAGGTAGATAGCTACAGCCTTACTATTTGAGAGCACTAGACCCAAGGGTCTGGACATTCTTCATTTCCCTGCCAAGGTGGTAGATAGTTCAGACCCCAAAGCTGTCAAGGAAGATGACTTCCAAACCTGAGGCAAAGGCCACACCTTCCATCCAATAGACAAGAGAAGGTATTTCTCTGGTGTAGAGCTCCTCAGACTTTGTCTGCTCTACATTAGGTAAAGATCTCCCCAGGTTCACCCACTGACCCTGTTCCAACTTACAACCTAATGGGAAGGGCCTTACAGGTCTCCACAATCTACAAGAGGCAGCTGCTGCCATAGGAGTGTTTCCTATTTCCATGGGCTCTGTGGACCCTGAAAGATAGAGCCTTATAGAGTCTATCCTAAACACATCCTGCCAGATTTTATTTGCTTATTTACTTTACAAAACATCAAACTAAATGTGCATTTAAAGTCTGGGTAACAAAATCAGGGTGCTTAGAAACTGTTATTTCTTTTTAACACCTATGATCCATTTCCTTATCCTATAGGAAAGTTTTTATCTGCCCAGGTAAAAATTTATCTACTAATCAGATCCAATTCTACTTTATTGCCTTCAATAATGGGTTGTTGTACTCATACTTTGCTATCTTCTTTTGCTGCCATATTGATTTTTTTGTCTTTTTTGAGTAAAACTGAAGTACACTAATGCCATGAGATTGATGAATCATAATTGATCAGCTTAATAGAAAAATCAGTTACATAGAGCAGCAAAAATGATAACTGATAGACAAACTTTATTTTTGCAATATGTGCAAATGCATGTTTTTAGAATTACCTGGTGTGTTAGCAAGGACTTCCTTGAGCTCTCAATTATCTGGAGTTCCAACTTCATTTATGTTTTCAATAATGCACCATGATTTTACAAATGGACGGAGCTGTGATTAATCCCTTGGGCTAGATAATTGGGCTTCGGCTAAGAGGTCTGTGTGTTTCAGCATCTAAGTTCTTGGTTCTATTAATCAAACGCAATGTCTTCCTTTTGCTAATTAACTCTTGGCTGCTGCTTTCAGCACATTTTCTTCTTCCCACCTTAGCTGAAGGCTTGCGTGTTAGGATAAGTTCTTCAGAAGCCAAGTGTGAGATGGAAACTCTTGAGCAATGGAGTATTCAGAGGAACCTATCCTATTCGGCAATGGAATGAGAAAGAGACGAGGTGTAATCTCTAAGCAGATGCTCAGTAGTATAATGTAGACATAAACTGCATAGTGTGTCCTCCTCGCTTGAGTGAAGGAGGCAAGATAATGGGCTATAGCATTAGTCAATCATTGGCTTCTGCTTGGGGTATAAGTCCCAAGTACTTCTGGGTTAGTTCCCCCTTCATCAAGTCTTTGCAGGTGTGGACAGTTGTCAGCTAGAGCACAGGCTATAGATGGTAAAGAATCCCTGGGCATCTGGGCAGGGACTCTAAAGAATCAGCTATAAATTATGCATTTTTGTTGTGATGGCTGATCTTACTTGTCATCTTGCCACACTGGGAGAGAGGGAACCTCAGTCAAAGAATTGCCTCCATCAGATTGGCCTGAGGGCAAGTCTGCGGAAGCATTTTATCAGTTGCCAATTTCCTACTCTCCCTACAGCCACACAATCTGACCTTAGCTGTGCACTTGAGTTCTAGCCAGGAACTGTTCCTGTCCTACCTCAAATGTTGGTAGGTGTTCTTAGCCACAGGCTTGCCTTTTCTTTCCCTCAGTCTACTCGTGTGTGTGTGTGTGTGTGTGTGTGAGTGTGTGAGTGTTTGCACGTGTGCGCACGCACACATTGGGAATATTTGATTTGTGGAATGCTCTATTTGCTCAAAAATTTTGCTAAAATATTTGCGTAAACACAGAGAATCATTGAACTTATGCCTTAAATGATTCAGACTTTCTTTTGCTTCTCTTTAAAACAAAAACTAACAAGTACATGTTCTCTAGTTGTAAAAAAGCTTTGTGCACATGACTTAAACATAGATTCCCATTTTCCCAGCCGTTAACAAAGAAGGGGACCATCACTCTTGATAAAGAACTCATAACTTCTGCCAAGATGGTTCAGTGAGTTACAGTGCTCGCCATGCATGCCTGAGGACTGAAGTTCCATCACCTCATGATCTCACGCTGTCCCTGAAGCCACTGGTGAGAGAGGAGAGTTGTATTCTAGTCCCTACAGATGTGTGCTGGCACCCAGGTGTATGTGTGCACTCAGACACAGACACAGCACACATGCGAACACACACACACACACACACACACACACACACAGAGAGAGAGAGAGAGAGAGAGAGAGAGAGAGAGAGAGAGAAGTTAAAATTTAAAAATAAAAGTAATTCTTAAACTTTTCCTGTCCTGACTGTAGCATGACGGACTCTGTAGTTTTCTTCCACTGCAGGCTTTCCTCTGCAATATTAATATCTAAGACAGATTGCCGTCTTCCCACAGCGGGGACTTTGGCATCAAAAAGAGCTATGATGGCAGATGTACTCTCACCTCTCCCACAAGTAGAGCCTTGCTGTCTGTTTCACGGGAAAAGTTCTGGGATGCAAAATTAAAGCAGCAATGTGCTTCTGAGAAGAAGCCTGGCAGCAGTTGCTTAACAACCTTCCACCATTCCTCAAAACATTAATTAGAGAATACTATTAGTCAACCTAATATCACTATCAGTAAACGGGAGTGTTGTTGTATGTTGCATGTTGCGTATTACAGTACTAGCACGGGAAGAATGGCAACCTCAGGTCATTTTTTGGTGCTTGAATCTTCTCTGTAACGGTATTCATTGGTCCTTTAAAAGCTGAGAACATCAGACGGAATTCTGTCAGGAAACAGAACTCAAGCAAGTCAGCAAGAGAGACAGTAATTAGGAAATGCAGAGGGGTAACAAATTTAATGGACCTAGAGAGCATGCCGAGGACCCCGTGGGCCAGCAGGGTGGAAACCCAGGAGGAGAAAGGGAAGGGTATACGTGGAGATTCACAGTTGTGATAAGCGTCGGCCAAGGATGACATCTAACTAGAACCGCAGCATAGAAACAGGGACAGAGCAGGGAAGACATTCCCCACTACTGCCCTCTCATGACGTCTTCTATTTCTTTCCCCCTTCCTTCTTTCCTCCCCTTTCAGTCCACCCTCCCTTTGGAGGATTCCATTTGAATGAGAGAGGCCCAAGCCAGGAATGGAGCCATGAAGTAAGTCAGTGAGTTAGGGAAAGATGCTTCCCAGTTCTGCGTCTTGCTGGGTCAGGAATCCTTTATGGGTTTCGTTGAACCTTAAGGGTTACCTGGGTTGGAGGACTATAAAGATGGGGCCAGCAGACATAGTGGCTCAGGGCGAACGTCCAAGTGTCTCTGGTATTAAAGGTGAATGAATGCTGTACTGAGACTCATCTCAGTTCGGATGACTTCACAAAGGGTTAACGGGTGTCACGAAACTTTGCTGCTGAAATAGGTTTGGGGTTTCATGGTTCTGCTGCTGTTGTTGTTGGAAAAATTAAAATTTAATCTTGTGAGTTTCAGGTTAAAAAGGAATTCAATAAAAATCAGGAATTGCTTCAGTGCAGTATTGGGCATATGACTCTGCAGAATTAGTGGACTAAAAACGTGGAGGCAATGGCAGTCTATCTGGCATACGTGGGTCTAGCAACACTGTTCATAGGTAACAGGAGCCACAGGGGGTATCAGAGTATGAGTAGAAGAAATGGATTTTTAAAACTTGTTTCAGAATTTGAGGGAATTGAAGATTTCATTTAAACAGGTAAATAGTGCCATTTTCTCCCCCTAGTTACAATATAAGGAGATTTTTAAATAATTATAGTCTGATACTGTTGAAGGAGGAAAAAGAAAAAAAGTCAACCCTTTTTTTCTGTGATAGGAAGGAAACATCTAGAAAGCTTTGGAGCTACTTTTTGTGTTGGGCACTAATAACATAAGTAAGTTTAAATGAAGAATTGAAAGCTACTTTGCCCTCTGGTGATTAAGAATTTTGCTATGCATTTCATTACGTCCTTCAAGTTTTAATTTGGCAGTGGGTAGGAAGCCTCTTCTTTCTAGTTATAATATGCTTTCACCACTGTTCTTTGGGGCCTGCGTTATAGACTAAGAATGGGGGTGTAGCGAATCTGGAACAAGCCATATGCTAAGAACTAAGTTCCCATTTGAACTTCCTCTGCTGAGAATTCTCTGTTCATTTCAGTGCCCCATTTTTTAATTGGGTTAATTAGCATTTTAAAGTCTAGTTTCCTGAGTTCTCTATATATTTTGGAGATCAGACCTTTGTCTGTT
>NC_022021.1:43891651-43923788 GCF_000317375.1 Microtus ochrogaster
ATTGCATTGAATCTATAAATTGCCTTTGGTAGAATTGCCATTTTTACTATGTTGATCCTCCCAATCCAAGAGCAAGGGAGGTCTTTCCATTTTCTGGTATACTCCTCAATTTCTTTCTTCAATGCCTCACATTCCCTTAACAAGAGCGTGAAAGCAAGAAGACTTACAGGAGACTGTACAGGCAAGACAGTACAAAAACTCCATGCTTATTTGTGAGCTGTTTTTACTGTTTTTCTGCTATGCTGGCTAATTTTCAGCTTCAAATCGAGCGGCCCGAGGAACAGGGAGAAAGCTGGTATGGGCTGACTTGGGTGTCTCTAAGGATCTTTTCTCAGGAGTTTGGCATGCGTTAGTCCAGGTGGACTAACTCCAGATTGCTGCCCATTCCGGAGAAGACAAACAAAAGACGTGGATTGCTCTCTCTCTCCATTCTGGAGCTGGGTTATATACAACTTTTCCTTGGATTTCAGTCCAGACTTCTGTCTGTCCTTTGGTTGGGATGGGTTTAATTTTCACCAGGACTTAATTCAGTGGCCAATGGTACTCAAACTCTTTGATTTAGACAGAGACAAGCTACAGGTGTAGGAGTCTCCAGCTATAGTGAAATAGTTCAGTCTGTTATTAGATCCAATTACTCCAATATGTCCCCTCTCCCCACCTACCTATCATCTATCTCTATCATCTATCTATCTATCTATCTATCTATCTATCTATCTATCTATCTATCTATCTATCTATCTGTATTTATCTATCATTTATCGAGCCTATTTACCAGAATGTGCTGCGCTCTTCCTCAACAATCACTAATTAGGGAAATGCCTTACACCTGGATTGAGGGTCCCTCCTTTCAGATAACTCTAGCTTATGCCAATTTGATCAATTTGATATATATGACTACCCAGCACAGTACTGTAGTTATCACAATCTCTTAAGTAACTGGAGATTTCCTACAAAGGGAGTGTCTAGATAAAAGTAAGATCATGCTTGAAACAATATAATTTATTGGTAATTCACTCCTAAAAGTTAGGCCTATTATTATTTGCATATTGCATCCTAAGAATAATTTCTACCACGTGCTTATATTTAAGATTATTCTTAGATGAAACACACCTTGGTTCTATAGATTTGGAGTTTGGAATCAAATGTTTAACAATATTTTGTTGTTTTCATCTAAACACAGCCTCAATAAAATGTCATCTCCTATCTAATTCACACACTCTAAGAAAGCAACTTAGGGTTTAGGTAGGTGAGGTTGCTTTCCACGGACTCAAGTCGACATAAGGAAGATCGGGAGAAGGCTATACATAGTGTTCCACATAGGCAGGTGCAGAAACACCGCAGATCACATACCACTCAGGGAATTTATGCCTGTGCTAGTCCGTGAGACTTGAAACAACATAAATCCTTTGATTGCATCAGTTACTCCTTTTTTACTATAATTTATGCCTGAGAGAATCAGCTTCTGAGATACAGAAGGCTAGGCTTATTCGAGTTCACAGTGTTGGAGGTTTCAGCCACAGGCATATAACCCTTTGCTTTTAAACTCTGGTTGAGGATGGTGGCAACTCAGCATGGCAGAAACATAGGGTTGGCAAAACTATTCATTTTGTGACTGGGATGTGAGAACAGAAGGAGAAAGACCGGAGTCCCACAATCACCTTGGAAGCAGCCTCTCAACAACCTAAACTCCCTTCCATTGGTCTACTTAAAGCTTCCTCCTCTACTTCAAGCTGCACCAAGCTGGAAAACAGGTCTTCAACACCTGCTTTGGGGGAGATGTTCAACATCTGTGTAGCAGATGTGGAGGTTTTTTTTTTAACATAATTTATGTGTTATGGGAGATACCTAAGTTGCTTGATAGTGGCTTCTAATTCTAATGAGGCTTTTTTTTTTCTTTTTAGGTTTTGAAGTCTTGGGAAACTTCTGATCCTTCCTAGTGGATTTTTTTTCCTGTGGACCTTGTAGATACTAAACCTTCCCAGTAGCACTGGCTGTGAGGGGATATCAGAGGGCAAAGCCGGCTTCCTTTTAAATTGTAGGTTAAGCCTGGTTCATGAAGGGATTAGCATGGTTATTACATATTGATGTTAACTGTGTTATTTGCTACTAATTATAGAATCTTGGCTTCTGATTTTATTGGCCTCCTTGACCCAGGACAAGCTGCTTTGCTAATTAGGAGGATTCTTATTATTAAATCTCCGATATCCTTTCTTAGTATCTGTTTCTTTAAATGGTTGTTTTTCTTTTTTTCTAAGACTCCAGTACAACTAATTGTAATATCAGGGTTAATCACATTCGAATGAGTCAATTGACTCACACAATTGATTTGTGAGCAAACTATTGATACAAAACATTAGAAATAGGCAACAAGTGTTTCATTAAAAACAGATGATCCCAGCACACGATACTTATAGAACAAATGCTCATAAAAATTATTTCATTGTAAATAAATCCTATGATTTTTAATATTATCTATAAGATATATTAAAATACAAAGAAGGACTAGAGAGGTGGCTTAGCAATTAGAAGTATTGCTTGATGTGGGATTTCCCTCTCTATGCTGTGATTACCATTAATTAACAATGGAACTGCTTTGGACTTATAGCAGGGCATAACTTAGGTAGGTGGGGGAGACAGAACTGAATGCTGGGAGAAAAAAGGGCAGAGTCAGAGAGACACCATGGAGCAGCTGCCAGAGATATACGTCCTGAAACTTTGCTGGTAGGCCACATCCTTGTGATATACAGATGAACAGAAATGCGTTAAATTGATATATGAGTTAGCCAATAAGAAGCTAGCACTAATGGTCCAAGCAGTGATTTAATTAATACAGTTTCTGTGTAGTTATTTCAGGGCTGAGCAGCCAGGAACCAACAAGCTGTTCACTCCCTCCAACACTTGCTGATCTTACAGAGGGCCTGGATTTGGTTTCTAGTACCCACTTGGTGGTTCACAATTGTCTGCAACTCCAGCTCTGGGAGTTCTTATTTCACTTTCTGACCACTGTAGGCATGGCAGGCTTATGTTGCTAAAGCGTTTTTGCAGTCAAGACAATCATAAACAGAAGATTAAAAAGAATATATCAAAAATTCCTCTTTTATAGAACTTTTGACAATAAAATGACCTTTTGGGATGATGTCAAAGATAGCACAAAAATATTCACAGTCATAAAATATCCAGCTATACTAGTTAATAATATACTAAGAAATGTGATTTTTTTCTCCTAAATTCTCTTTTCATGACACACTGTTAAATTTATTAAAACAGTTTGAACAAAAGAAGCATATTACTGTATGCATACATATTGCTGTACACATTTTTTATTCAGAAACAGGAAATGTATGTTATTTGTTTGATAAAATACAAACACTGCACATTTTTTGTAAAAATTACTAAGATATTAAATGGAAAAATATGCAATCACCATTGGAAGTCTTTAAGATAATCAGATGATGTTTAAAAAATTGACTTAAAAATTACCAATGCTTAAACAAGGACTAAAGAAATTTAAAAAAAGGTTGGAAAATCAATGCTGCAACTAACTGGAAAAAATAGGGAAGAATATTTAAAATTTGGAAAATATCTTCACAGATATAGGGATGATTTAACACGTTAATAATATTGTAAAAGCAGATTTGTTTTGTTTAATAAAGCAATGTATAGCCACATAGAAACAAAGTCAACATACTCAACAATGAAACAAAGTATGTATCTCTATATAAAACTGGCTATAAGAGATGCAACTGTACATTTTATATGCATATGCATATATACATATACATATATTTATTTATGTGAACTCTCACATGGGATGAGAAACTTTGTACAGGGTCAAATTTGTACCTTAAGTCGATGTAGGTAATTCAATTTATTAAATAAGACATGCAGATACTTCTTTAAAATTGAATTATTTAATCAAAACTTGTTTTGTTATTGATTTCATTTAGTGATTTTAATGAAATATGAAATTTAATGTAAAAACTTAAAACTTGGCTTAAAAAAGTTAAAAGTATAAAATTACAAACAATAAGAAATGCATATGGCAGATAAAAACTAGTATTTATAATAATATTTGGACATGTGTAAAATAAGAATAGACTACAAACAACAAATTAAATAGAATTACAGATGGTTATAGATAAATGGAAAATTTATCAGACTCATTGTTATTCAGAGAAATATACTTTGTGGCAATTGAATTTGGTCTTTGTTTGTTCTTTTAATCTATCAGAACACAAGCAATTAAAAACAACTAATCTATTATACCTAATTTGTAACTTTGTAGAAAATAAGCTATAAACTCAGAGACACATTGGCTGGATCTCTACAATAATGTTTGTAATAAATAGAACAAAATCTAAATAAATGCAGATTATTTCAGATTATGAGATATTATGCAGACAAAAAGAATAGAGAGAGATAAGTTTGTCCAGTCTGTGTGGCTGTTTGAATGATAGCTGTCCACCCCTCCCCCAGTCTCAGGTATTTGAATGCTTGGTCCCCAGTTAATAGTATTGTTTAGGACAGCTCAGGAGGCTTGGCATTCTCAGATGAAATATGACACTTTGGGTATGTTTGAGAGCCTAAGCCATGTGACATTCTCAGTTCACTCTTTCTGTTTCTTGCTTGTAGTTTAAGATGCAAGCTCTCAACTTCCTGCTACAGCCACTATGCCTGTCTGCTGCCACTGCTATAACAGTGATGGCCCTTATCCAGCTGGAACATAAGCCTAAACAAACTTTTTCTACTCTAAGTGGCCTTGATCCCTGTGTATTATCACAGCAATAGAAAAGCAACTAATAGAGTCTGGAATGAGATTTTCATGATCTCAGGTTAAACGACACACATATACAAACAACACACACACATGTTCACATAGAAAGCCATTTATACCTTTTGTTTCAACGAACTTCAGACAAAAAGTATCCTAAAAATATATTTGTGGGAAAATCCAACCAGCCATTCACTGTTACATCTCTGGAATTGCATTTATGTTTGCTTTGTTTCCATGCTTAGACTTCCCTTTCTTCTCTGGATGGAAGTCTACTGCTTCTATTACACTGTTCCATTACTCCTCCTCACAGAGAGTTCCCATAACTGGGTGTTTTTAATATATAATTTTAAGAATCTCATAGATTAATAGAGTATACATGTGTTTTTAAGTTTGGGATCAATCTCCCAAGATTTTTTTAGTGGATAACATGATGGCCTTTTCTCTGTTATTAGTCCATCACTCAGGAAAGCGTGGGACATTGAACTGTCATAGCCACATCACATGCATAATAAGATGACATGATTTAGTGAAGCAGATTTTAAGTGGCTGATCCAAAGTCAGGAACTTATTAAATGCTGGAACCTGACTTACTCCAAATGATATGTCTCCAGGACAAGGTCAGAATCCTGTGATTCATCTCAGCTTTAAGAAATTACTTGAAGAAATCCCATTCCGTCTGTGTTTTAGGGTTATTTTATGGGTCTATAAGAAAGCTTTGAGATGATTCTTCTATATGACCTTCAGTTATGACTGCATCCTGCTTGTTGATTTCCTTTAGCGGTGACATTTGGTTGTTACAATCTGCCCACGGGGTGTCAAGCTCTGGTTTACTGTGTATGTGGACAGTTGGTATGGAATGTTGTCTTGCTCTATAAACTTAAACTCAGGCTTCCTGATAGAAGTGCACATAGTACAGATTGATGTTATTATTTTAGTTTTAATCTATAGAAAATGGTCTTGATTTTTTTTTAGTACCCAGCTCAGCAAGAATGAGTATTTATTTAGAAATTATGAAATACCACAAAATGTTTTTAACCCAGTTCTCTTTTCCCTGTGGTACATATTTGAGTTTATAAACTTATAGGATCATATTTACATTGTATTTAGATGTATGAGAGAAATAAAGATGATCTTTTGAAAAACACATACTTTGAATACATATATGTTTATCTGTCCTTGGTTTCTGAATTAACTGAAAACATATATACACTTTTGTTCCTTCCATGTTCTCACAGTTGGTATGTGCTGTACAGCGGGAGCTAATATGTGAACACGCTCTCCACTATAGCATTGCTTTTTCCTTCCAATACTAAAATGTAACTTACTATACAAGTTATGAAGCTCATGAACAACTTTTGGGTGGGGGGAGAAATATTAGTTTGACCGTATTTTTGAGATCAAGAGGGCAAAGTAAATGTGGAGTAGGGTTTTCTTGCTGTACTTTAGCAGTCGTAAAAACATGTCTTGTTTCATTACGTGGTTTGTAGATCCACAGAGAAAGCAAAATGAAGGAGTTATCTTTGATAGCTAACATCTACTATTTGAATGCAGGTGGAATGTGTTGATTTTATCGTAAGATGAAAGAATTTGATCTATGCTGTTAGAGTTCAGGGGGCGACTAATAAGTATTTACAACAACCTGCTGCAAATTGCCATGCCAGACATGAGCAGGCGGCCTTTTGTATCAAGGACTGAATGTACGTAAGAAGATGGTGGCAGCCCAGTACAGTTTTATGCATACCCTCGACAGCCCATTTTTATACTTGTCTATCTTCTAGCAGAAATTGTACGAAGGAAATGAACTAATGGCGATGTCCTGTTATCTCCCCAGGTTCAACATAAAGACCATTTAGGGAGTATTTAATAGCTTGTGGGTTTCACTTAATTATTTCTATTAACTATAACCCATAAGCAGAATTAATAAAATAATCTTTAAAGGATAGAGCTTATAAGCATAAAAATCAGTGGTATAACTGTTTGTGTTCCCAGCTCAATCAAAGCCTGAAGTGGGGCCATCTCAAATCAGAGTTATGTTCTGTCTGAGAATGGGGCCTTTTCCTTTTTCTTTTATCAGTTTTATTGTTTTTTAAGCAAAAAAGATATAATTTAAGAAAGGAGACAATGGAGAAAGACCAGTGTCTTTTGCAATCAAAATAGCTTAAATTCAAGGTTTAGAATTAATTACTCAGTTATGACAGGGCACAGTTATGGGTTACTTTGCTAGGTGAGTGGGGAAGCAGAGTGAGGTGTTGTGAAAGGTGTCTGGTTCTGGGTTTCTGGGTCATGTTTTGGCTTCTGGGGTGAGTGTGCCTTAGATCATGAGGCATCATTGTCTCTATATCTCAGAGAGGAGAGATGGCAGTGAACAGACCGGTGGAGAAGTTGGCTGAGGTAGATACAGGCTCTGTAGGCAGAGGGGCTCAGGATGCCCTGCTGTCCTCCTTTTCTTCCATCTCTGATTTCCTCCCTCCCTGCCTTTTGTTGACTTCTCAGAAGAAGTCTGTCTTTGGCTGCTGGAGAAATCAGGTGGCCCGCTGTGAGCATTCGCCAACTGGAATGGGGCAATAGAGGCTGTTCCAAGGCTTGTTTTATATTTCTATCTATGTTTACCTAAACACATTAAGCTGAATTTTTACGTTAAAAATTGCGACACAAAAATCACACATGTTAAACACAACACTGATAGAGACACTGGTTTGAGGAGCAGGAGATGAGTTTTCAACCAATTAGTTGATTCTTCTCACTTCTTAATCCAGTTATTAATTGATTTATTAATTAGCTGAATATAGAATGCTAACTGTGGACCAGACCATGATTTAGGTTCTGAAGGTACAACCGTGTGGCTATGTATGGAATATTTCATTGAGTCTTACATTTCACTTAATGAAATGTAGCATAATTCACTAAGGCATTCTTTGTACCAAAGAGTATTGTTATTCACTCTGATCAGGTGACTGAGAAGAACTGAGCTAAGTGTGGATACCTATGGTGATAATGAAAGCTGGGATTTTTCCGAAACCCATTTATGGGATGTATATATCTCATTCAAATAGAAGCTGGAACAAATGCAAAACAGAACAAATGCAAAGTAATGTCTGTGTAGCTAGCTTTTACTAATATGCAAATCTCTGTTCTCACTTCAATGTTATTGAGGTGGCAATTGATGTTGACATTATTATACACAGGTTCATAATATCATTCTGTTGATATTACTGACTATTGCCCTATCCTCTAATCCCTCCTGATATTTTCGGAATGCAGAGGCCATTTATTATTTTATTATTGAGTGAATACAGAAATGAGTGTTAGAAAAAAGCTGCACATGCAATGAGCCTGAGGAACTTCTCAGAAGGGTTATGTTAGTCCATAATTGGCATAGATTTGTAAGTTTTGCTTTTGATTTCTATATTTAGACTCTGGGAATCCTACAAAAGGAATTTTAGATAATCACCTATAAATGCTAAAAGTGTGAGCAAGCTAGTTTTGAATGCCTCAGTCCCTAGGGTCTCTTTTGTTGAGACAGATGGGCTACTTAGGCTTGCAGTTCAGTTAAAGACGTTTTCATTACCACAAGCTTTTAGCTTGACAGCTTGCACCAGCCCTTGCACCATGTAGACTTGTAGGTTAAATTGTTCCTAACGGAAGGTGCCAAGTCTTGTTGTTTGTGAGTGTGGCAATGATGGATTCAACACTGGAAAGACTCATTACAGTGACGCCTTGGCCTTCAATCAGCTGTCAGCTCTCTAGCCTGTATGGCAAAATCCAAAATGTTGTCTGCACTTGGCTGGATTTATGATAGGTTGAATTGCCCCAATGTGGAGCCATGGAGCTTTTCACCTAGTGATAGAAAACAATAATTCTTTATGAATGCTGTGTATAATAATCAACAACATTTAGGGTTAGGGATAGTCCCATTCCCATAAAAGTCGTGGCCAATTGTGTTGAGTTACAGTTAGTAAGAATTTTTCAATGGCATTGGTGATCATGAGGTTGAATTTCTTGATTATCATATGCCATCAATATTTTGAAAATACTCTACTCATTAAAAAACAATGCAATACAAATATTTATTAGAATTAAGGGAACAGAATCCAGAATTCTTTTTTTTTTCGAGGCAGGGTTTCTCTGTGGCTTTGGAGCCTGTCCTGGAACTCGCTCTGTAGACCAGGCTGGTCTCGAACTCAGAGAGATCCACCTGCCTCTGCCTCCCGAGTGCTGGGATTAAAGGTATGCGCCACCATCGCCCGGCCCAGAATCCAGAATTCTTGTATTCCATTCCTTGTTTATTTTAAGGCATCCTTTTTCTTTCAAGAAATAAAAGTGACTTCATCATCCCCCCCCCCCAGGAATTTTGTATGTAATTGCTGTGGCAGGCATTCTAAGATGCATGTATCACCATCTGCCCAATATGTAAACCTAATTTTTCTTCATGTTCTCTTGAGAGTCTGAAGTTATACCAATAGTTGGTTTCTATTTCTTCCCATTGGGCTATTAACCAAACAAAGGTGATACTTTAATATCTTGCATATGTAATTTTGTTTTTCACCATTTGCTTATTTCAGGTTTAATTCCTATTACGAATGGCATTTGAGCTTACTACACAAAAGTATAAAGAGCTTCATTCAGCACACTTCAGAGTTGTAGCTTACATGAAATACAAAACCAGCGCTTCTAATATTTATTGGAATTGGTATTTCTAAGTAACAGAGAGGTGCCTAAGCACAGTCGGTAGTGAATAAGTCTCATAAACAATAAAAAATTGAAACATCAAATAAAGAGCAGTGAAGAGATGAAGTGAAAGAATTTATATCAGGATTGGGAAAGACTGTTAAATCTCATGGTCAATATTTAATTCCTTTACCATAGGCTGTTACAGTAGGACATGTTGAATTATCTAAAATTCAAATTCTAACTTTTTCCTCAGAACCTTTATTTAATAATATATAAGACAAGCAGTAAACTCTCAGATTGTTAAATTTCTTAATTCCAAATTTATAAATTATTTTTGCCACTTATACTACACAGATCAAACATGACCAAAGAGGAGAGAATTGGTCTAATAAGCTCCATTAAATCTATATTTGCTGAACACATTTTTCACACCCAATGCAGCAGTTAAACAAGTTAAGAACTAGAGGACTGACTCATGATTTATGATTGCTCACTGCTATATGATCAGCATAAAAACCATTTCTTTTAGTTTCCTGTAGATTAAAGGCTAAGCAGAATCTAGGGTCCAGCAGGGGAGAGTGCTCGTTGTGCAAGAATGAGTACCCATGTTTGAGTCCCCAGAACCCATTTAGAGCAGGGTACCAGAGTGCAACAGCTAAGAAGCCTCTTACTCTGAGGTGGGAGACATATGCTGAAGAACCCAGCAAGCTCAGCAGTCAGTGAGCACAGAGGAGAGTGAACAGCAAAGAGACTTTGTCTCAGGTAGAAGGAGGGCACTGGCACAGAGATTATCCCCTGATCTCCGTGTTCTTGGCCCACATGCATGGGAATATACATGCGTACACAAAATTTTGACCAGAATTTAATATTATTTCAGTACATGATTATAATTCTGTCCAGGCACTTACCCTGTACATGAGATAAAGGTCATCATTATTATTATTGAATCAGTTCTGTCGGAAACATGGATCATATAACATGTAGTATGCAATGTAATCATGATGTCACTCTTATTTGCTTGGTGAGCACTTCATGAATCTCTCAGCATGCTATTTAATGATCTTTTGTTTTACGACAGTGACTGAAAACATACAAGATGGAGGAACAAGATATGTTTTTATTCAAAGAAGTATGTTTGATTGACAATATCATTTTTGAGCAAATGACCTTCTAATGAAATGGCTGTGGTTTGTTATTATTTACTTTTAATTTTTGCTTTTGAAGTGGGAAAGTTTTGTGTACCACTTTTCCCCCTTTGGAAGTGCACTAGTTACTATGGCAACAGTTTCATTTTCAGAAATAGAAATTTCAAAGACTCATCCGTATAAATTTAATTTGAGCATCAGAGTGGAATTCATACACCTCTAGTTAGAAATAAAGAAAATCACATAGAATTTGTTTATTTACGTGAGACTGGAGCAATGGCCTACGTCGTCATGAAGTATATATATTTATATCTCCATCACTCTAAATCAAGGCGCTAATCTGATTTGTATAAGAGAGCTTGATTTTAATTGTAAAAAATGCTTTTAAATAAATTACTCTAAATTTAAATTTCTCAAGTCCACTGTAAATTTTTTTTTCAAACTGGCAGATTCCAGTATTTTCTCCTGCTCCAAATAAAATATGCCCAATTTTATACATCTTTTTTGATGTTTTTAAATCACCAACCAGGCTGGAATTATAATTTTATGTCACTGGCAAGCTTTCTTTGGCTAGTGGAGCTGGATCCAGTTTGTGCTTTATTGCTTAATTATGTATTCTACTTGGCTAGTGTTTTCCCATTGATTGGAGACCTAAAGAGTAAAAACGCTAGCTCACAATGTCCATGAAACCAGTCTGGGAAGGACCATTTCTTTATTTGGTTGCTTTTCTATATACATTTGATAACTGAAGAAGTTGAACAATTTAGTATGTCAGGAGGTTTCCGTATTCTGTGAATTCTCTTACATGTGTCTGTGAAACCTTCATTTCTTCATTCTTTCCCAAATGACAGATGGAGGGGAGAATGATGGATGACAGCCATGTTTCATCATGTGACTTAGCACAAGAATCAAGTAGACCAGAACGTTAAAACTGGTTGCAATTTCGTGCCTGGTTGCAGCCCTACCCAGCCATGGGAATGCAACAGAGATGACTGGTTTTCTAGGAGGAGGAGGAGTTATCGCCCACCAGAGAAAGGAGAAACACAGAGAGGAAGAATACTCTGTTCTTCCCAGTTCCACAATTGGAAATATATCATCATATCTACCGTGGAAGAGCTAATTAACACCTGGATGTGTTACCTGTATTTTCTAATGTGAATAGTATGACTTCTATGAGTTAAACAACCTTTGCGCAAATAGTGTTGCAAATATCAACCATCAGGAGGTCTGTTTTCTAATTCTTTGATTGCCATTTATTGACAACATTATTGCAGCTCTGCTCCAAAGATCACAAGCCTGTAACACTATTTCTCATTTAAATGCATTGCATCTGAATTATTATTTCTCCTATGAACCAGACTTTTTTAGTTCTCAAGCCCCTGTGACTGGTCGTATCCATTCCTTCCTATTGATCTACTTCTAGCAGGACTCTGAAGATAGTCTTCCTATGTTTCTTCCCACTACTATTGTCACATTCACACCTCACTTGCAGATAGCTTAGTACTCAATAGCTGATTATCATGTCTGTTTCCTCAGTGCCTCTAAACTTCAATATCACCCACGCAGACTACACTAATCCTCTGAAGCAAACCCCTGCTGGTGCTGTAAGCTGGTGTTAAAAATCGAAGCTCGGGCAAAGTGCTAGACTGTAGCAGGTTTTCTGAGGAAATACCATAGAATGCTTCATGACGCTCAAATCCTCCATTCAGAAGATTTTTGGTGTGGAGCGAAGCAATCAGGAGGTGATGGGGAAATGGTAATATTGAAAGAGCTGTGCTGTGCCTCCCCTCTGTGGTAGGTGGTTAGGGATAGGGGATCTTCAAGTTTACTCCTATGTGTGCACTCAGCACACTTGCTGTCTGCCCTTTGCCTTTGAGGACATTGCAGGATGGCACCTGAATCCTGTGAGGAGAAGCTACATCAACCTGTGATAGAAGTCAGGAGGGCGGTACCCAAGAGACCATTGCATGCTCCTCTTGGTAGAGGCACCAGTCTAGCCTGGAATTTCTACTTAAAATTTGTGGGTGTCTAGGTGGCATAGACAAGTGTGTGTGTGTATGTGTGTGTGTGTGTGTGTGTGTGTGTGTGTGTGTGTGTGTGCGTGCGCAGTGGTAAAATTGCTCATGGTAATTTTGGAGGTCAAAGGTCTAGTTTAGGTATCTTTATTTCCATATTTTATTATATTTTTCTATTTATTCTCTCTCTCTCTGTGTATGTGCATATGCACATGTGTTCACTATATGCTCATGTGCAGTAGTTGGAAGACAACATGAATACTTGGAAAAGAACTTGAGTCACTACACTAGGTGGTCTGCCTTTACCTGTTGAGTTAATTTGTTGGGATGGCAATGTTATAGAATCTCTCATTGAACATAGGACTTGACATTTCGAATAGGCTAGTGGGTCAGTAAGGCCCTAAGATTTGCCTGTCCCTGCTTGGTACAGGTTACATGACATCATACACAGGTTTTATCTAAGAGCTGGAGATCTGTCTTAGACTTTCTATCTGTGACAGAGCAATGCAGAGACAGGTGAAGCACTAAGCTTGTTTGTAGCTCTCTGTGCTACCATGGAAGGACACGGTCATCTTTCCATGTTCTGTGTTCTCAGTCTTGCCTGTTATCCTTCCATCACCATCTGACATCCTGTGGACTAAGCTGTCCTTCCTCTGCATGGCTATAGTGGGATAGCCTCAGAAAAGATGGACTTTCTTTTCTCAGACTTTTCCACTCCCTGGCTTCCATAGGCTTAGACATAGTGCAAAAATGCATTCATTTCAACTGCAAAAGCCCCCGCAGTCTATAACAGTCTCAAACTCACTTAAAAGTGTAAAGTACAAAGTTATGTCTAAGATTCATGTAATTTGTTAACTGTAATCCTATGTATAATTAAAATCAAAAAGCAGAACACATACTTCCAACTTATAATGGCACAGGATATACATTACCATTTCAGAATGTAGAGAAGGGAACATAGTGAATACTGAACCAAAGCAAGACTAAAAACCATTTGAACAAACTCTAAACTTTGCATCTCCATGTCTGATGTCAAGATGCTCTTAAGTTCTACAACTCTTTTTAGCATTGTTGACTGCAACACACTTCTTTCTCCTGGGCTGGTCCTACTCCATGTTAGCAGCTGTCCGTGGCAGGTATCCCACAGCTCTGGCATCTCCAACATCTTCGAATCTCCACGGCAATCCAGGCTTCACCTTCACAGTTTCATGCAATAGCTTCTCTAGACCTCCATGCAGGGATACAAAAACAATAAAATAGACCTAGCAGAGTGATCCTAAAGATCCTTCTTTCTTAAACTTTTAATTTATCTAATTCATTTTTTCTCTCTCCTCTGTGATCACTGGAAAAACACACATTTGCTGCTCACTGTGCCTTTTTAGAAAGAATATGTAATCTCTTGAGCTTTTGTTTTCTTATCAGTGAAACTCATAATTATTATGTGTAGTCTATTATGGGGAATAGACCAGAACATGTATCTAAAGTTCCTAGTATGATGTTAATCAAATATTGCAATGTAACAAATCATATCAAAATTTTGTGGGTGAAAGCAACGCATATTTATTATCTATTAATTTCCCCTGCTGTAGCTCATTCAGGTGCCCAAGGCTGAGAATCTCTCACAACCATCTTGTACCAGTCTCTGCTGGAGCAGCAGTCATGCCACAGCTGGCTGGGGAACAATCCATTTCCAGACCCTTTCCTGTGATTGTTGCAAGGCCCCAGGTTCCCCTGGATGCTGGTTGGAGCCAGCAGTCCTTTGCCCTGAGGCTCTTCCATAGGCAGGCTCACAGCATGCCATCTGCCCTCCTCCTCAGTGGTACAAGAGAGTGAATAAAATGTGAGTCACGATACTTTTGTAACCTAGGCTTGAAAGGAATATCTTCACATCTGTAGTATTTTATTCAAGTGAGTCATTCTGCCCAGCCCACAGGCAGTAGGAGATCTTCCAGGGTGTACACATGCTGAGGTGGGAAGCTGATGGAGAAGATGTTCACCAGACTTAGTCTGCAGAATGAAACTCTTCTATTTTGTACACATCATACCAAGACAACTTCCTTGATGACATTTCCCCCTTTTCTCCAGTTAAAAACATTTTATTATTCTTACTTTTAATTAATGAAATATACCTTTCTTTTCTAATTCATTTTCCTTACCACTTTCTTATTTATTTTCTTCATTTGTTAACTAATGTTTCTATAATGCGTGAGGATACAACAGTTGTATGTCCCTCTTATTTCTAAGAAGCATCTGTGAACTGCTCAATTAAAAAGCCCTGGCCTTAAATATGTGTTAAGTTAGATGGTAAAGATGGCTTATTCCTCCAAAACCCACTCTTTAGGAAAACAACAGATTTAAGCATTAATGGTTATAACTGGACAACACAGAGAGTATAAACCCTGAGATAGATAACTCAGTGATAGAAGACACCTGTAGTAGATCCTAATGTCCTTGGTTTCATCTCAGATCCCCCAAAATTGGATGGGAGAGCTAACTCTGCAAGTTTTATTTTGACATTCACATGTGCACTGTGGCAAGGGCACAGCACATACACTCACTGAACAAGTAAATAAATAAATGTACATAATTATAGAAAGCCAACTATATCGAGTGACAAGGTGGAATATGTGAGTAGGTTCACCAAAGTGGGAAGAGGTTTTCTAAGGCAAAGGAAAAAACATGCAGAGTCCATTCTAGGCTTCATATAATAAACAGCTTCTGCCATATTAATTCAATTCCTGTTCTGTAATAGTGGTTGACAACCTGTAGCCATTAAGCCAAATATGGTACTGTCACTAAAGAACCCAGACATATTGGTCTTTCTCCAGTTATTCTCATGATGCAACAATGCTGAGTAATTGTGGCTTATTCTTATGGTACAGGAAGCCCATGCTACTTGCTCGATGACCCTTTACTAAAGAAGGCAGGTGACTTTGCTCTGTAGTGTGGAGCATATGCATGTCAAAAACAAGATACTCAGATAGTTGCAGCAGTAATTGGTTGTGATTCCTCTGAGCACAGACGAATAAGAAACAAATTTACACTCACCTCATGACTGACGTGATTCCCTGTGAGAGTGATTCCTGACAAGGGCAATTAATACAAACCAGTAACCAAGAAATAGTTGCAGTTGTGATATTTTGTTGATCTGAGGGAAAATTGTATAATTTCCTACCTTAAAATATGTTAAGTATATTTTTAGTGAATTTTCTTTTTCGAAAATGTTCCCAGTAAAAGGAGAGTATAAGACAGATTTAATTATGTATTAATTATAATAATTTAATAGAAACTATTATAAAGGATATGATTCATTTACAAACAGATAAATAAAGATGCATCTTGTGACTTCATAAAGATATTCCAGGAATGTTTGCAAAACTTTTTCTTCACTTAGGTGAAGAGATATCTTTCATACCATTGATAAAAATAAAACTCTAATTATTTACCCCAATTCAGTATCAAATGGTGCTTAGTTTGTTCAGTGAGACATGTGTTAATATTATTCAGAAACACACATAAAATAGTACCACACACCCATAAACCCAATTTTAGTGAAATATAGGTAATTTCAGATAGTAAAATGAGTTAATAACTTGAAATTACTGAAGCTTGTCTTCCTAAAACATTTTCCATGCCAAAACTGACTGGAATTAAGCATTCAGTTTGCCTTCAAATGAAATGCAGGTTAACCAGATACCTGTGGTCAAACCAACTAAGTCACAAACTATTGGATGCAGATATGAGAAAGACTTATTGGGAGGAAGCTGAGTAGACAGGTATTGTAGGAAGATAGAAGAGATCAGAGGATGAGATTGTTTAATGTAAACTACATGCATGAATCAAACTATCAAGGAAAATTTAATTAAAAGAATCTGAAAATTAGATATAAAATGGAAGTGTAAAAGAGGAATGAAATGTTTAAGAAAAATCAAAAGAATCTATGTGTTATTGTCATCACATCATCTCAACATCACTTCTTATTATGGGATTCACATTGGATTGGCCATCTGACTAAGACTGTGTTCGTCGAAATTAGCTCTTTTATTTTATGTTCTTTTGTAAGAAAAGGACCATGTGTGGTCAATATGTAGGAAGTGGCCTATGACCTGCTTAGGTGTTAGCAGGTAGGGTTTAATCTCACGGAGTTGGTCGTAAAGCAAGCATCAATGTTTGGTTACTATTGTAAAGTGCATCCAACTATTGCACCAGTGGGCGTAATCTCTCCAAGAGAGTGATTATTATAGCACAGAGGCTTCTCAGTTGAGTGAGACTGATGAAGACTTTTCTCCTAATTCCAAATGATGTTGGTGCCTTTTTATATACCATATAAACATCACCTGTATATCTTCTTCAGTGATGTGTCTCTTTATAATTTTTGCTTATTATTTTAGTTTGGTTGTTCGTTTTCATACTGTAAAGTTTAAGAGTTGCTATAGATTTTGGATGAGAGTTCTTTTATAGATATTTTTAGGTACCATTTTTCAGTATATGACCTATATTTCTAGTATCTTAACAGTATCTTTTCAGAACAGAAGTTTTAAATTTTAATGAAATCCCAGAATTAAACTCTTTGATGGGTTATAATTTTCAAAAAAGATATTAATTTATTATGAAATCTAAACCACTCAGATATTTTCCAGTGTTTTTAAAAATATTTTAGTTTTACATTTTATAGTCAGGCAGACCTGAGCTACCTTTGGAGTAAGTTTAAGACTTTTTTGTTTTTTGTATTGGCTGGGAAGAACAAGCGGGCCCTCACCCTTCAACATTGATTATTGATTTATGCTTTGTTTTTATGAGAGAGAGACATGTAAAGAATTCAGACTAGACTCAAAATTTCATTGCTCCTTATGCAGTCTCTCAAGTTTGTGAGTTTCATGGCTGTAGCTTTGAAATAGAGCACTGTGAGTTCTATATTTTCTTCTTTATTATCATGCTGCTTATTCCTGCTCTTGTGTTTTCAGACAACCTTTTAACCCCCTTGTCTGTATCTATATAATGGATTCTTAGAATTTTGATGGAGACTTCATTGATCCCATTAGTCAATTTAGGAATAATTGCCATCTTGATAATATTGAGTCTTCCATTCTTTGAACAAAAGTGATTCTACATTTTCTTACATCTTTGATTTCTTTCTTCAGATTATTATATTTTCTGGAGTATAAAATTTGCTTTCTTTTGTTAGGCTTCTTTTAAATTGTTTCATTTTATTGCTTTTCTCCTTAATTATTTCTTAATTATTGTTTCTTTGGCAATAATACTGTGTTTAAAAATTCATTTTTCTTCTGCTCAGCACCATGGCAGACCGAGCTAGACAAAAAGACCAACATACAGGCTCAAGGTTGACTGCCAGGGTTCTGAGGAGAAAACATGGACCCTCCCTGTGACTCTGGGCAATCAGGCATTATTATGATGAGCAAATGTATGCTGTGGCATGGAAGAGGGGTGAGGGTCATAAGAACAGGAGAAGCTGTCCCTGCCCCTCGCCATCTGCAGCACTTTGGAGAGTGGCCCCTGAAGCTCACCTGTACAACACAGTAGAGCTGGTCCTGAAGGTGTAGGTGTGGTACAGTCAACCCCAAGGGCTCAAAAGCAAGAGAACTGGCCCCTCCCCTTACTCATCACTGTAAGGGGTGAACTAGTCCTGGCAATGTTGGAGAGCTCACCCTGGTGATAAAGACAGGGCAAAGTTGCAACTACCCATAGTTATGAGTTGGCCCACCTCAACATCCACCCCATCTGTGATCTGCTGGAGTGCATGAAAGGAACCAGACCTGTAGACCCAAAGCCCCAGGATCTCCATGAAAAAGGGCAACAATAGGGTTCCAGCGAGGGCCCAGCAATGATAGTGTGGCAGAAACCAGAGGCCTCAAACCAGACCAATGACTCTTTGCCAGGAATGCTTGCAACGAAAGATATATGGGTAAAAGAATTCACTATGTGACTCACTATGTCATACTACAGCTTCCATGATGAGAGTATTCCTTTTTTCCCTTTTCTCTTCTTCTTTTTTGTTCTCTTAAGCTTTGTGCTATTTTATTTCAGGGGAAAGGCTACAAGGGCAGAGGGCAGATACAAAGAGACAAGACATGAGTGAGATTGAAATGCTTGATTGCTGTAGGAATTCCTACCAGCAGTAGCCTGTAAGTTAGCGTAGCCACTTATACTATATATGTCCATGTAAAGCACATGTCCGGCCTCTTTTCCAGCTGCAGGATTTGGTTCCTGTTCCCAGTTTGAGGAGAGGATTGTGATCTGTGGGTCTACCTCTATATAAATAACCCTCTATTATGCTCAATTCTGAGCTAGTCTGGGATTTTCTTTAAGCATCCTTCTTCGCATAATGTGAAAGACAAAAAATAAAGAGAAAAACGTTTTAGAAGAATACCATGGGCTTACAGAAAATGCTCAATAAATACAGCTTCATTTCTTACCAAAAAATATCCAATTCTCATTACTCACTTTGGGTATTCAGAAAGACTTTTTAAATATATAATATATTTCACATATCCATATGTATGTGTGTTTGCCTTCAGAACTCACATATTTATTTGATTTTTATTACTTCTTTTATTTTTTGAAACTATAGTATAATTTCGTCATTTTCCTCTTCACCTTCCTTTTTTTCCTTCTTTACCCTCCCATGTACCCCTTTGTTCTCTTTCAAATTCATGACATCTTTCTCTTTAACTGTTAATATTTAAATATGTACATGTATACAGATATATGCAGTCTGATCAATCTGTACAACATTAATTGTATGTACATTTTCAGGACCAACCATTTAGTATTGGTTAACAAATTGGTGTGTTATTTTCTGGGTAAGACTATTCAATTAACTAAAACATAGGTTGTGTTTGTGTAGAGAAAACGAATATAGAAGACTCCCCAATGTTCCCAGGAAAACATGGTTAAGAAGCTAAGACACATTCTAAAGAAACTATAAATATTAGAACTTAAGGCTCCAACACATTGAAGGAAAAACTCACACTATGCATTTCTGGGTTGAGGATCTAGCTCCATGTCAGAGTTCTCTTGATGACCAGGAGTTCAATTTCTAGGAAAAAAAATAAAGAAAATGTGGCTGAAGAGATGACTTAGTGATTAACAGTACTTGATATTGCAGAGAACTTCTGTTCAATTCCCAGCAACCATAGGTGGCTCACAACTGTTTCAATTTCAGGTAATGCGATGTCTTCTTTGGACCTCTGAAAGTGCTAGGTACACTTGTAGTATACCTGCATAGATGTAGGCAAAGATAGCATTTGGACATCTCAGGTGCTGTTCCCATTTTTAAATGTGCATACGTCTTTAAAAGAACAAAAATACAGTACAGATTTATGTATTTAAATTTTATTGTGCTTTAGTTATATATACTACCATGCACAACAAAACAATTTTCATAAAAGTTGCATTAGAGAACAAAGAGTCAGTCAATGGTATACGCAGACAAAGAAAGAATTTTACCTGGGAAAATATTCAGAATTATTAGTTCCTAATGAAAATAGATTTTTTTCACACAATATTCTGATTATGATTTTTCTGCCTGCATGCGCCTTCCTGGATCGATGTACCCGTTCTCATTCATATCCATACCCTCATATCTCACTAGAAAATAGACAGGCATTCAAGGCATAATAATAAAGTAAGATAAAAAAATTGAAATAATTGGAATAGGAAAGAACCAAATAGAGAAAAAGAACTGAAGTAAAAGTGTAAGGAACACAACTAGAAGCAGAGACAAACCTACGCCCATGCAGGAAACCCAGGAAAAACAAAACCAGAAGCTATGAATTACAAACAACGGTCCTATGAGGAAGAAAAGGAAAGGCTGATTCAGCATTATGAGACAAAGAACCTCTAAAGATGTTGTTGAGTTTGTTTTCTGCTAGCGATTTTCTGCTGGGCATGGATTCTATCCTTAATGGTGATTTGTTTCCCCAGTGGGACTTCTGTAGAGAAAACTAAGTTCTCATTTGCAAATGGTGATCAATTGGAGATAGCTTCTAGGTGAGAGATGGGAGTGTATATCTACTTTCCTTTCAGCTCTAGGAATGCATCTTATGCAGGCCTATGAGAGCTTCCACAGTCTCTCTGAGTTTGGTTTTGTTGTTGCTGATTTTTCAAAGCCAGTAAATTTATTACTGCAAAAACAAGGATAGCAGTGCTAGAATAAGCAATCTATTAAAAATGATACAGGAGACTAAATGAAGCTAACGTGTCTGCAAGACTATCCACAACATCCATTCTTGTTGGGTCAGGGAATCTTTCTGAGAAGGTTTCTTTTCAGTGTTCAGTTTTGCCAGAAAGTGTGGGAGAATTTGGGTCATTCCAGGATGCAATCTGTCTTAGCAGCAGCAGGAGAATCAACTTCTGGTGAACTGACTGCCCGCTGCTTGGCAAGAGACCTTTTTTATTCTTATACAATTTACACCTTAGCACATCAGTTTCCACGTAGAAAAACCTCTTTTCTGGAGTGTCTTTGCCTCTGGGGAGGAGCAGACAGCTGACTATCCTCCATGGAGACAGCTTAAGAAACCGATAAACCAGATGCATTAAATCCAGCCAATGCATTTAATCCCAGCACTTGGGACACAGAGACAGGAGAATCTCTGTGACTTTGAGGCCAGATTGGTCTACAGAGTTCAGGACAGTTGGGCCTACACTGAGAAACCATCTCAGCAAAGCAAAAATTAATAATAATAGGGGAGAGAAAGAAATAAATTTTCTGATAAAGAGGAGATGATAGTTCTACTGCCTGGGGAGCCTTGGAATACCGCACCTTCTTTCTTTCTTCCTATGGTGCCCGTGGTAATTGTACAGGTAACAGGGACCAATCAGACATTGACACATCATAGATCCACAAGAGAAAATGTCTTAATGAAGAATTATCTCTATGCGGTTGAATTTGGACATGTCTTTGGAAGATTGTCTTTTTCTGTTAATGGAGATGAGAAGACCCACTCTGAGTGTGGACAGCCCCACTCATGAGTAGGGTTCTGAACTGTGTAAGTTTGAAGAAAGCTACACAGCATAAATTCCTGGGGTTAATCATTTCTCTCTACTTTTGACTGTGGATATGATGTACTTCAAGTTCTCTGCTAACAAGCTAAGTCTAGAATTGTTAGCTAAATGAGTCATTTCCTTTCCTTTGTTTTTTGTAAGGGTGGTTAAGCATGATAACAGAAATAAAGCTAGAATATAGAGACTGTTCAAAACAATGCTTACTTGGGAATAGAATGGCATTCTAACGGGAACAAGTATGCCACACTCAACTATGAGCTTGTCAAGAAAGTGCAGGCAAGGGGATGTTTAAAAGACAAGCATCAGAAGGATTTTATAAGGCATGTTAGAACAATACACTTTTGACAGGACTAAAAATAAGATCATATTAAACTGACCAGTGTTAGAGAATGCTTTATTTATCATTGTATAAGGCTGGGGTGGCTTTGTGTATGACAGAGCCTCAAGCAAAGTCATGATTTAATTACAAGTAAATCAAACATGAAACTTTCATATAAAATAAGCTGGCCACATTTACTTACTTATTATTTATTTTTGATATTATTTTTTATTAAGGTTGGCAAAAGTAAATCTGTTTTCATTCTGATAACTCCCTAGGAACACAATACTAAGTCAGGCGAGGCTTCAAGGTAAAAACATGACACAACAGTTGTCAAAATTACAGTATGGCAGGATGGTCAGTACTGTGGCTGATGGCATTGTTTTCAGTTCTCCATGGTGCTATGTTTGCTTGTTATTTTGTTATGGCTCTCTATATATTCACAAGACAAATGACTATGTAATGGGCATCACATGAAATAAACAATATTCAGGAGAGGAACGAGAACAAGTCAGCTTGGAGTCCTCAACTACCTGTATAGAAAACATTTCCAAAGGCTTCAGGAGATTTGTCCTTTCAAGTCAGGAATAGTATGGAAGTCCACCTGAAGCATTTATCTAAGCTATTTTTTTCATCAATAAAAATCTCAGGAGTCAAATATTAGAGTAAAAATTTAATAGATCAAGGAAGGAAGCAGAGAAAAATGTATAGCTCAATAAAATCAATAAAAGAAAAAAGGAAAAAAATAGAATAGACCACAAAGCGACAGAAAAACAATCAGCTGGTTTGTCCTTTCCACTTTTCCAAATTGAGAAGGCCTGAGAATCTTTCTCAGCCCCTCCCTATTCCTTCCTGTGTCTCTATCCTTATCTATCTTGGCCTAAATCACTATGGTTTATTCTGCCCAGCAGAACATGGCCTGAGTCAATGTTTGATTTTATTGAAAGTCTTGGAGGGACAATGTGAACAAATCTCCCACAAGAGCCGCCACCTTCTGATATCACCCACTAGGAAGATGATGGGAATGGTTTTAGATGGAATACTCAAGCTAGTAGCATCATGGTCAGACATGCACACCACCAATTCCATCCATCTCAACACTACCATAGTAGAAGCTTTAGAAACTGGACTTTTCACAACAAAGTCCCAGTTAGTTAACACTGCTATGAGATAAATAGTAGGACTCTCGACATGGACTGGTCATAACTCACACTCTGGGCTTGGAGAACTGTGCAGATTTTCTAACAGTGCACAGTCAAGCAACAGAAATGCCAGGGGACTCTTTACTTTCTTTAATAGTCTACATGCAACAAGCCACTTGCTTATATAAAGGCTCTTGGGACTAATATTGATTTGCTATCCTGTTTCCAATATGATGAATAGAGATATTGGAAGGTTCAAGCCAGCACTAAATGAACGAAAGCAATGCCTTTCATGTTTGGGAGCTCTTCTTTGGCCTTAATACAACTGAAACTATAGATATGCTCAAACACTTTAGTCTCGATTTGAATACACTCTCTCATAAAACTTTACATTTGTTGTAGAAATAATTAAAAGTAAATATGAAGATGACTTTTTCTTGATGTTGAATTGGTATTTAATTAAAACGAATTGAAAACATTTCACTAGAGCTGAGTTTTAAGATAGTTTAATGGAGACTCATTCTCTGTGATTCTAATTAGGCAGCTATAGTACAGACATTGTATTTCTCCTGTGGGAGATAAGTCTTGTTTTATTAAATGTGTGTTGAAACAATGTCATTCATTTGAGGTTTTTATTTGGGCATTTTCAGGTGGCAGGTGGGGTAATGGAAACAGAATTATCACAGTCTGTGGACTGGGCTCTTATGGAGTAGAGGCATTGCTCACTGCATGCCTTATTTGACTTTTTCAATGAGTTAGAAGAAACCATTTAGAGTCCTGTGATGTTGCCATGACAACATTCTTCATCCTAAAAAAATACGGTGGGGACAAAAGAGTGAGATCCTGACATGTTTTCAGGTTCCCCAATGTGTTCCTCCTGACTCAGGCTGTGTTAAGTGTGTTGTACAGTGAGAAATTCGAAAACAGCATGGAAGAGAAAGGTGAACCCTATCTTTTGATTGCGTTTTCCCTCCTCCTTCCTCTCTGACTTTTCTACCTTCTGTGTTTGTTATCCATTGCTGCATAGCTGAAGGGCTTATTAAACAACATAATCTGTTCTATATGTCATCTGGAAACTGATGTCACAAGCATACATTAGCTGATGCTCAATTAAAACTGGCTTTCCCCTTTAATCAGATGGGTGACTACTCAAATTGTCATTATAGAACCTTCATCCAGTAACTGATGGAAGCAGACACAGAGATCCACAACCAAGCAGCAGGCCGAGCTCCGTGAGTCTAGTCAAAGAGAGGGATTAAATGAGCAAGGAGTGTCAAGATCGTCATGGGGAAATCCACAGAGAGAGTTACCAGAGCTCCTGGGAGCTCATGGACTCTAGACCAACAGCTGGGGAGCCTGCATGGGACCAAACTAGGCCCTTGCATGTTGGTGACAGTTTGTGGGCCCTGGCAGTAGGACCAGGATCTATCCCTGATGCAGGAGCTGGCTTTTTTGACTCCATTTCCTATAGTGGGGTGACTTTCTCAGCCTTAATGCAAGGGGGAGGAGCTTGGTCCTATCTCACTGAAAGTGCCCAGCTTTGTTGACTCACCGTGGGAAGCCTTACCCTTTCTGAGGAGTGGATAGGGGCACGGGTTGGGAGGAAGTGGGGGTGGACTGGATGAGGAGAGGGAGGAGGAGCTGTGGTTGGTATATAAAATGAATTAAAAAATTAGTAAAAGTTTCCCAATTTAAAATCTAAATATGTGCATAGTATTAGTATGGCCTAAGGCTGGATGTTCAGGCTCCCAGCTATTTGGTAAAGTAAGTCTTCCTTGAAGCTCTCAGATTGAGCCCCTCTTTTTTCTAGCTGTCAATCGTATGTTAGCATTTTCAGGTGGCAAGAAATATTCTCTATTCCTGACTGACCAAGTATCTTCTCCCAGACCTTCTGTGAAGAAAGGGTAGTTTGGTAGTTTAACAGTGTGTATGTGGGGGGGGGGGCGGCAAGAGAACCAGTAGAACATCTCTTCTCATGTGGGATTCCCCTCTGTATGCTGTGAACATCATTGATTAATAAACTGTCTGAGCCTGTGATAGGACAGAACTTAGATAGGTGGGGAAAACTAAACTGAATTCTGGGAGAAAGGAGGCAGAGACCAAGAGAAGCCATGTAGCCCCACCGGAGATAGATGCCAGAACATTTCCTGGTAAGCCACAGCCTCGTGGCCATACACAGATTAATAGAAATGGGTTAAATTCGGCTGTAAGAACTAGCTAGCGATATGCTTAAGTAATTGGCCAAGGAGTAATTTAAATAATAGAATTTCTGTGCTATTATTTTGGGGCTGAGCAGTTGGGAACCAACAAATGGCCTCCTTCTACATTCTTCCATGCTTGTTGACTCAGAAGTGTCTAGTGTTTTTTTTTTTATTAATTATTTATTAAAGATTTCTGTCTCTTCCCCACCACCACTTCCTATTTCCCTTCCCCTCCCCCAATCAAGTCCCCCTCCCTCTTCAGCCCAAAGAGCAATCAGGGTTCCCTGACCTGTGGGTGTCTAGTGTTTTTAAAGAGCTCATTTCAGTGGGTGAAGTCACCATTAATACTTCCTTGTCAACCAATCAGCTTAATGTTGAGTGGTGTGGAACCTTTACTGCAGTGCACAACGCCTGTCTGCGCTCTATGCGCTACCATACAGTTCCCGAGCTTCGGGCAAGGGGCTGGAGGTTGAAACACACAAACACACACACATATACAGAGAGACAGGGACACGGACCTCTAGTCACCAGTAAGAAGCCCCCTCTTCAATAGCACCACGGAGGCTTATATACCCCACAGTCAGGTGGGCCAACAGGTGAAAACTTTATCCTCTGATCCTCAAGGCAAGGCAACACGTGCTCGCTCGTGAAGCAGAGCTGCTAAACAACTTGGACACAGCTTTCAGTAACTCAAGTCAGAAGGAAAGTAAAGATCTCTAGCAGGGAAGAGCAGCTGGAGGCCAGGACTCCAAATGGTCCCAACACTTTACTACATCTGTGAAGAGCCCTTAAACTTGGTGATACAGAGTCAATTAGTCACACAGATGGTTTCCCTTCCATTTATGGATTCTATCCTTGCATACGCAAAGGTACTCTACAGTGTGTGTACACCAAGAATGGGCATCTGAGTGTGTCCAGAGGGTTGTCTGCCTCACTTTTGTTTCCCTACATCCATCCTCTTCTTAGTAGTACAGTGTGTACACACAAGTGTGTGTGTATATCTTTCTACTGGTACCTGACTATTAAAGGTCAGATGACTGTGTCTCTTCACCTTCACAGATCGAAAAGGTCCAAGGTCTTCCTAAGCCCCTCCCTATTCCTTCCTTTGTCTCTCTATCCTAATTTGGGTCCACCAAAATCTCTATGGTTTATTCTGGCCAGCTGAATGTGGATTCTACCATCTGATTCAAGGTTTATCTTAATTGGCAGTCTTGGAGTGACAGTGTGAACAAATCTCCCATAACACCCACAACCTTCTGAAATCACTAACATAGAGTTTATGGCAAGGCTTGTTCAGTTGAAGAGTTTATTTCCCTAAGTTTTCTTTCTATTTCTTTTAGGGCATTAGATACTACCTACCATGATATGAGATTTTTGAATGGAGAGTATTTTTTCTCTTTCTCCAGGCATTCTAGAAGGCATATGTTTTTTCTGTTTATCAGTACAAATAACAAAATAGGTAGAATTTTAATGCAGTACTTCTATATAGAATTTTTTTAAAAACATCTTGGGGAGAATATAAATACCAATTTCCTAGATTAATGCAGACAGTGTGATATCTGATAGCTTTCTATGGGATGAAATGCCTAAGAAATTGACCTCACTCATCAAGCTACCAGGTCTGAGACAGAACAGTTTTTAAAGCAAATTTCTATTTTTTCAAACAAAACCTCCAAGCATACTACATGTACTCTCTAATGCTAATTCTGTTCAAGACACACAAATTGGCTGTGGAAAGCAAATTTCTCACCCTTATAATTGTGAACCATCTGCTAAGATGATCTTTTGGGTATTTGACAGTGACTTGAAAATATATATCAGTATAAAAAGTTTCACGTGCTCTGCAATTACAAATATGAACAAAATTTGCATAATGAGAAAAATGCCAACATGCAAATGGTACCATTGAGGTGGAAAATTTAATTTTCCTTCACTCAATTTTCTCAATTACCAGATACAATAACCACACTGAAAATAGTGCACAAGTGAAAAGTTAAAGTGCCAAGCAAGTACAAGCATTGTATATCATCTGTCTTCCAGGTATGTTTGGGGCGATCATTGTCAAGCACAGCATCCTGTGAACAAGCAACTCCTCAGGGCACAATGAAGGTCCAAGTGTGGGAAAAAACTGAAGGGAGGTTTGTTCAGAATGACAGCTAATGATGGCTTAAAGTGAAGAGAGAACTTCTCAGCTGAACATTTAGGTGTGATATAATCTGAGTGAAAAAGTCTGAAGATGATATGCCGCTGTTCAGCTAACGTATGGTGCTCTGCTTTAGACACATTTAAAGTGTGCTTTTTATTTTCTTTTCAAAATTATAATATACTTGCCTCATTTCTCTCTTCCTTCTACTCCTCTCATCCCCATATACTCCTCTTTGCTCTCCTTCATATTCATGAACAGTTTTTTTATTTAATTGTTGTTATGAGCACACGCAAACGCATGCACATACACACACATACACACACAAATACTCATGCACATATTCATATTCATAAATACAACTCGGCCAGTTTTTCTAATGGATATTTGTATGTTTTCAAGACTAACCATTTAATTTTGGATAACTAATTGGTGTGCTCTTCTCTGGGGAAGACTGTTTCTCTGCCTTTTGGCATTTCTTTGTTTCCAGTTGTTCTTGTGCAGGATTGTGGCCTCCTGGGTTTTCCTCCATTCATATTAGCATGTCTATTGTTGTTGTCCTTGTTCTGCTCAAGTTTGGGCAGTCCTGTTGATGAGATTTATAGCTTCTTCTGTTACTAGGAGACACAATCTCACAGTAGACGCCCTGATCCTCGGGCTCTTATAATCTTTCTGCAATGTCCCTTGGGCTTTAGGTGCAGGAAAACACTACAGATACAGATAGTCACATATTGTACTTCACTTGTACCAAGTGGTCATTCTGAGATCTTCCTTTGGGGCACACATTCCCTGGGTGTACCTGTCACAGTTATAGTTTGCATTGCTGTGAAGGGACACCATGACCATGGGGCAACTCTTATATAGGAAACTATTTAGTTGTAGCTGGCTTGCAGTTGAGAGGCTTAGTTTATTATTGGCATGGTGAGAAGCACGGCAGCAAGCAAGCAGACATATTTCTGGGTAGGTATTTGAAAGTTCTACATCAGGACTGGCAGGCAACAGAAAGAGAGAGTGACACTGGGCCTGGCTTGAGCTTCTGAAACTTCAAAGACCTCTCCTGGTGTCGTCACACTTCCTCCAACAAAGCCACACTTATTCCAACAATGTCACACCTCCTAAAAAATGCCCCTCCCTGAGTTTCTTGAGGCCATTTTCAGTCAAACCACCATAATGCCCTAAGAATTTATACATAACTAGTCCCCCGTGAAATACATTATTTTCATGGAAATAGCTGAGAGAAATAGATGCTGCCATAGCAATCCAAACCACAGAGGAAAAGACAATCTGTAGGGGTGGCTGTGCCGTACAGTGTATTTGGTGCATTTGCACTGTGTGCATGGTTTACCAAGCACTGCCAGGCACTTCATGCAATAGCAACCACAATAGAAAGTTATTTGGAATGAGCATTCTATGATTTCCTTTTCTCATCTTTCCGATCTCACTTTAAAATAAGAACAATGTCAAGTGTCACATCAGTAGTCAAACAGGTAGAGCTATGCTTTCGTTGTTTGTATGTTTTGTTTGTATGCGGGAAGAAGTAGATGGGAATGCAATGTATTAAAGGTATATTTACCACAGTGCCCTTCAAGAGGCGATCATGGAAACTAAGAACTGTTCACAACTGGCAGAAAGAATTATGGTCTTTTTTGATGTTGTTTTTTTTTTTTTTCTATTAAAACCACATGGGAGAAGCAGTATCCAGGACATAGGTGAGACTGTAAGCCATTCTTTCCTAAGAATTCGCTACATTGCAGCCTCTGAACTGACAACACATTGCTACCCTACTCGCTCTCACCGTCATACTCAGAGATGGACTTTACTGTCTCTATATCACTGGCTAGGAAATTCAGACCAGCCAATCAGCTTCACTTTAAAAAAAATCTATTAGCTTGGATGAATGCCAGTTGTTATAACAGATAATCCCCGAGGCTGTAAGGGCAGACCACAACAAAAGTTGGTTTCTACTGTGTAGTAAATCAGTGCAGGTTTTCCTGGACAGCCGTCACCTGGCAGTGATTTGGTGTTCATGTTCTGTAGTAGTAAGTTGGGCGCCATTTGTAGTAATAGGAGCGGTGGGGCTGCGTCTCCAGCACCCCGGCTGCCTCCGGCTAGCTTTACCCGAAATAATTACACGGACACTGTATTCTTTTAAACACTGCTTGGCCCTTTAGCTCTAGCCCTTACTGGCTAATTCTGATATCCCGATCAACCCATCTCTAATAATCTGTGAGCACCAGTCTTAGTGAGCACCGGTCTTACCGGGAAGATTCTAGCCTACGTCCATCCTGGGTCGGAGCTTTATCGCGTGTGTCTGCCTGGGAGCGGGGCATGGCATCTCTCAGACACTCCCACATCAATGTTCAGTCTGTACAGCTTTGGAGCCCTCTACATTCATTTGGTATAGAGGAGAAAAAGGTGAGAGAAACCGAAAATTTAAAAGCGCTTTCCAAAACAGATGCATAGCACTCAGGCTCATAGTCCACAAAGAAACTCATATGTAATTCTGGGTGCAAGAGAGGCTGAGTTCAAAACACAGTTCTCAACTGGATAGATACATTTCAGGGGCAATTTCACAGGCTATAAAGGCAAAAGATTATCTCTGACAGTTATATTCATCAATATTTCAATTATTCTAGGTATGGTATGTAGATATGGTTTTCTTAACTCTATAATTTCCTTTAAAATTATACCAGCAGTTCCTAACACACTAGATATTTATATCAGCATTGGTTTAGATCTTTTATTTTATTATGTTATGTGTTAATACTGATGTTGAAATTAATGTACAAATAAAAGGTACATGATAAAAAAAATCACTATTCCATAAGGGGAGTGGTACATCTAGGGAGTGTGTCTGCCAGAATAATTAGATGCTATTTCATTTGCTGACTAGAGGATTTCTAGTAAGGTTTCTCATCATATTGGCAAGCATTGACCTCTAGAAGGTCATGCTTTGAAGGTGATAAAAAATATATCTCTCTTTTCCAATGTAAGACAGCAGACTGGCATGGATATCTCTGAGAGAGAGAGACAGAGACAGAGACAGATAGACAGAGAGCGCGCTGGCATTTATTGAATTTCAAGAGATGTAAGTGTGTGCACAGGGGAGCAGCATTTTTCCTAATGATTTTGAGCTTAGGTTGCTTTAAAATCCATGAAGCCAGAGTGTTTTAATTTCATTGTCTGTTGCCATGAGAGAACAACAAAAGGAAAAGGTTGATTTGGCTCACAGTCCCAAGCTATAGTTCATTATCTCAGGGAAGTCAAAGTGGCAAGATGTTAAAGCAGCTTTAAGTTTACATCTCCACACAAGAGACGGCAGCAATGAATTAATGGAGACAAGCTAGCGCTCAGCTTGCATTTTCCTTTCTTATACAACCCAGGATTCCCTGACTCTGTGAATGGTGCTACCTATGTATGGCAGCAGGATTTCTCAGTAACAAAGACAAAGCTCCCATAGACATTCCTATGGAAAAAAAAAGTAAATGGACTTTTTTTTTTTTTTGCAGGACTTTCCTTTGGGCCTCCAGGATCCTCTTGTTAGACTTATTATTAATTATGAAATTTTGACCTTTAGCTTAGACTTGTTCCCAACTAGCTCTTATTGCTTAAAGTAAACTGTTTCTGTTGATCTATGTTGTGCCTTGGCTTTTTACCTCTTCTCCGTTATGTACATCTGACTTGTTCCTCGTTTCACTGGCATCTCTCTGCATGCCCAGCTCAAAGGTTGTACAATACATCTGTCCTGAGCTTTGCTGCAGAACACCTTTACTGAAAGACAAAGTTTCTGCATTTCATGTACCTTATAGCTTTCAGAACGTATTCCTGGGTTGACATGGAAATAATGTTTACTAATTACAGATATGAAATCGGTAACAGACCAAAGATGGAGACCATCAAAATCCATCTTCGATAATCAATGAATTTTATTGATGTTACTTGGAGGACTATGGGTGAAAATTACTACAAACAATCAAACAACCCAGAAACCAGAAATGGCATCAAGACAGTTATATCACCAAAAGTCATATCATCACTATCACATAAATAACAGCTCATGAAAGCTGGAAACCTGAAGGCTATTGCACAACTTGCAGGTAGCTCAATAGGTTAGATAAATCTTCTTTTGGTATCTCACTTGATCTACTCCTCTTCCAGGGAGTTTTACAGGTGTTTACTTTTCCCAGGCAGATCAGCTGTCCTGATCCTCATCTCGGAGGCCATGATCATCTGAGCATGTCCTTCAGAAATTTTTACTGCTTGTATATGCTTAGATAGGAAAAGGGACTGTTGAATCGTATCAGTTTCAGAGACTTCCTGAAGCCTTTGAGTTCGATTCCTGATCTTAATGAGCTTCCCCACATGATGAAATGCTTTACTTCCCATTAGAGCATCCTATGCCTTATCTCTCTTCTAACATCTGTGCCTTAGGTAGCCTCAACCCCAAGATGGAACATTTTAATTTCAGGGTTTTAATTCAACAACTACATAGTAGATCCTAAACACCCTTTTAGTTCCTACCATGAAGAGATAATTTAAAGCCAAGTGCTGTGTTTATTCCATGGCTAAATTGTGAAATGCAATTAGACTAAATGGTTGAAGTTTATGAACTGTCTTCATCAACCATTATTTCTTTTTTTAAAAAAAATTTTATTTATTTATTTATTTATTTATTAAAGATTTCCCCGCCACCGCCTCCCATT
>NC_022021.1:43923888-43930539 GCF_000317375.1 Microtus ochrogaster
AGGCTCCCACAAAGCCAGTGCGTGCAGTAGGATCAGAAACCCATTGCCATTGTTCTTGAGTTCTCAGTAGTCCTCATTGTCTGCTATGTTCAGAGAGTCCAGTTTTACCCCAGGCTTGTTCTTGAGTTCTCAGTAGTCCTCATTGTCTGCTATGTTCAGAGAGTCCAGTTTTATCCCAGGCTTTTCCAGACACAGGCCAGCATTATTTCTATAAATAAACTAATTTCAAAATTTGATTTTATCAGCTTACCACATTTACAAGTACACAACAAAAGAAATGGTCAAACTATAACAAAGAAACAGCAACTTTAATTTGACTTTTGTTTGGCTACCCAAACATACCTCATAAGATATATTCATTGGCCAGAAAGGAAGAAGAGAAAAATGGTCATAGTAAAAATGGCAAATGGAAGAATGGTTACTCAAAGATACCTCATAGGATATATTCATTGTACAGAAGGAAAGAAGAGAAAAATGACCACAGTTAAACAGCAAATGGAAGAATGGTGAAATATGTTTTAGCATATACTTAATTTTTACCCATTTCACAGACTTGCAAATGTTTTAGAAATGGAGTACTAGTAGGATATAAGGAACCTGCTCAGCCATCACACTGGCCATCCGAGAAGATTTTAATGTGCAGAACTGACTAATTTTTTTAAAATAAAGTAATATATATGAATATGCTTCTTACTACTATTCTTAGCCTTTTACCGGACTGTAATTAAAAAGCTAGAAACTGTTTAATTAAGTTAACCTTTAAATGCTTAGAGTGTCTTGAATAAAATCTAAATATTCATGCAGTAATAAGTTAATAAAACACATTTGAGGACAAAGCCCAAATATAATCTAGATTACATTGTGAAACATAAAATAGCCATGATTTCATTGGCATGTGAATAAGAGCCTTTATACACTGACTTGAATTTGACTTGATTTTAAAATATAGTTAGCTATGTATGTGTACTGACTATTTAAATTTGTTTAAGATGGTAATTATCACTCATCTAAAGTTACTCACCTTTATCATTCTCTCTGTAACAAGTACCTGTTTTAGGGGAAGTAATGGATTCTATTTATACAGAATACACAGGCATTCCCCACATGCATTTTATGACTCCAAAATATTTATTTTCTTGAAAAATATTGGGTTTCAGTTCCTGAATATTTGAATATTTCAAATGTTCTTATACTCACAAATATTCAGTCTTGCATACTTCCAGCTGAAAGTTGTACCTACCATAATCCTTGTAAGAAAGCTGTGCAGGCAAGGAGGAAATTTTGCATGGAGGAAGAGTGGTGCTTGCATAAGAAATGAGATTATTATTTGGGATCTCACACTCATGAATCTTTTTGCCCTATGAGAGTTTATGATTTATATTTATAGAATTATTGTGTTCTCACCTACAAATCCTGCGTTTCAAATCCATTTCTAGGATGAAGTATTGAAATTGAAAAATAAAATCTAAAATGTTAAAAGGAAAAAAGGTATCCACCCTGATATGTGTATGGAAATCTGAGTTTCTCATTTCTTAAGAAGAGTCTTATTGATTTTAGGGTAGGGACAATTCCAATGTGGTTCACCAAAACAACTTTGCCTATAACCTACAAAATAGTGTCCTTAGGACAGAACTGACAGATATTATTGCCTTTAATTAAGTTTGATTAGACCTTTTCACTAAAGCGTGGATTGGTATCTAGATGTGCCTGACTTGACAGAGTCACTTTCCAAAGATGATCAGTCACATTCTCTACAAACACAGACCCTTCCCAATGCAGAATGTGGGAGGAAATTGGACCTCTGTTCTTCCTGAGTAATGACTGAAAGACTCTTGAATTCTCTTCTTCATTAAGGAGCTTAGAATCGAATTCTGTGGAACTGTCCTACTAAACACTTCTTAGCTCTTCCTTACACTGAAGAATTGAGAACTTGTTTGAAATTTTCTCCGAGATTCTTGTAAGAAGATGGAAATTTAAGTAAAATAAAACCTCAGTTAGGAATCACCTGTGGCAAGAAAAGTGATGGAAATAGCTAAGAAAAATGTGAGCCTAGGAATTACACAGTTTCTGTTTGAGTTCTTCCACAACTGAGCTGTTTTCTCTCTATTTCCTGATCATTTTATATGTAAAACAAGGAAATGTCAAGAAACAAAGGGATATACATGTTTGTTATAACTGCAAAATGGAAAGTTTGCTTCCTGCTAAGAAAACTTGGTGAATGGTTTCAAAATTGACAAAACTGTTTATCGTTCCTTAACAAGCAACCATTTACTGTGACCCAGAATTTAACTTTGAATTTTTCCTCCTCAAGACTTCAGGAGAAAGATTATCCAGTGGCATTGAATATAAGAAAAACAAAATAAAGCAAAAACAGCTCTTTCCAGACTATATTGAGAGTCCCAGCAACACTTTAAAGTCTCAATGTACACACTAATAACATTGCTGTGCTTCAGAATCCATTTAAGGACATAGTTGAAAAATTTCCCTCCTATTTTTAATGATTAATAAGTAACCCAAATAACATGACAAAAGACAAACATCATAATATGAATATCATAAAATCCTATAAATAATTGGCTCTAATTGACAAGAATACAAGGTAAAATTACATGTTCTTGGATATACAACAGTATTTGTTGGAACCCACTTCTCTAAAAAGAGAAATACATAAAATCTAATTGTAAAAACTCATAATTTTGAAATATTTCAGCACAATGTGATTCCTCACACGAAGGAAATAATTATATTTTCTCATTAACTTTAAAAAACATATTACCAATTTGATAAATAATATATATAATAATATAATATAATAAATTTTTCATTAAAAAGTAAGAATTTGCATTATTTCCTCATATGATAACATTGATTTTTTTGGTGGCCTACAATGTCTAACTACCATATTTACTATCTGGCTCCTCAAAGAAAAATGCCCCACCTCGGTGGAGGACATCTCTGGGTTAGTCCTGTAGCTGTCCCAACCCTGTATAACCTGATTTTCACTTCACCTACTTCTGTTTAAGCACAACCTTCAGATTATCAGGACTTCTTTACCGCTTTATGGCCATTGAAAAGGCTCTGTCTTCAACCTGCTTAATACCTTTGTAACTCCCCCATTTTTTAGGTTAGTGCTATTTCCTTAGAGAAGCCTTCTTTGATCTGCCTGCACTTCCTGCCAAAAATGTGTTTGTTTTGATAATTGCTTTTTCAGATTTATTATTTGTTCTTTGTAATGTAAGAAAAATCTAAGTAGGTATTTTTGTATTAATATATGCTTATTTCTGGCTTTCCAATGAACCATAAGCTCAATTACAACATGGTATGTGAACTGAATGTTTCCGCTGGCACACAATTAGCAGTTCTATTTATGTGCACAGCATGGCACATACCCTTGTTGAAAATATATTGAATGAAAGGTAGGGGAATCTATGATGAATATTAATTTGTTAATTTGACTGTACTGAAATTTGGTTAGGATTAACAAAGTTGTTTCTGGATGTGTCTTCATGAGGGTTTCTAGACAAGATTGACATGTAGGGCAGTGATTGAAGGGAAAGACTGCATGGTGTCACCAGCCAGCCTGGACCACCAAGGGCAATATGGCTGTGCCTTGGCTTTCAGACATCAGGTTTTAATCGTTCATCCTCTTAATGCTCTCAGAAGAGACACACAGCAGCAGCTCTCCAGGAAGCTTCCAGGCTTTTGACATGGGACCAGATCACATCATTGATCAACCCTTCTGTGTTCTCAGGCTTTCAGATCCTTGAAGTGAGCTGCAGTTGGCTTTGCTGTTTCTCTCAGTGCTCAGGAGGCTATCCCTGGGTTATACCACTTCCTATCATGCAAAATATTCAAACAAATCTCCACGTATATTATATAACTTGCTTTTTTTTGTAAACTCTGAGATGATGATCATGATGGCTTATATACAACTCATTCTTATGGAATAATTGGAAAATACTGCAAAAGAAAGAATAGGAACAAAAAGCAAAAGTATCTTCAATTTTGACAAAAATTCTGTTGGAGATCTTTAGGACTATAAAATAACCTATATGATGTGAGATTACCCCTTCTGTGAATACCACTGGGGTTAATAAAGAAGCTGCTTTGGGCCTATTGCAGAGCAAAATAGGGAAAGGCAGGAATTCCAAGCAGATAGAGGAGGAGAGAGTAGGTGGAGTCAGGGAGAAACCATGTAGCTGCTACAGGAGACAGATGCCAAACAGAACCTTACTTGTAGGCTGCAACCAGGTGGCTGCACACATATTAATAGAAATGGGTTAATTTAAGATGTAAGAGCTAGCTAGGAATATGATAGAGTCATTAGCCAAGCAGTGTTGCAATTAATATAGTTTCAGTGTAATTATTTCAGGTCTGGGTGGCCAGGAAATGAACAAGCAGTCTCCTCCTACTCCTATAAGTTCTGATATGAATTGATTTCTACAAAATGAAAATTATGTTTTAGGTCATATAAAACTGTTTTTTTTTTCTAAGCCTTGACCATACCAATTGAGTTGTGAGAGCACTTATAGGTGGGCATTCATCTGGCAGTCAAATAGGTCCTAATGCTCCCAGGGTTTAAAGTTTTAAAGCATTGGCCATGAAAATAAGAGGTAATGTAGAGGAACATAAGAGGTAGGGAAGAGGAGAGTTTGGGGAACAGACACCTAACCCTAACTATGTTTTTAAAAGATATCTGGAAACCTATTTTATAAGCATTCACGCCCATATAGAATTTTGCTACAAAGGCGATAATGCTCTTTTCTTAAGGTGAGGTTGCCAAATAAAAGTCCCAATGCCAAGTATGTGGTACCACCTTTCAAGCAGTCCTAGAGAATCCCTCACCCTCAAATAATGCAAAGCATTGTCCCATTCCTCTTATTTGTCCCCTAGAAAATTATAGGTAAGATTCCGTTGCTGAATATTTTATCTCAGGACTTGGACAAACTGAGCAGGTATTGACATGGAAGTTTCATTGCTATGTTCAGTAAAAGGGCTATTCAACCCTCTAAGGTAAAATCTCTCCAGTGCTTTGACCCAGGTATGAACTCTGTGAACAATAGTAAGCAATGTCTTGTCAAGATATGTCCCTGGGTTCAATAGCTGTGTAAATGGTATGAAGATAACCAATCACTTTCTGAAGGATTTAAGGCTCCCTTTCTCTCCCCTCCCCCTCCTTTCTCCCTCTCTTCCTTCTCTCCCTCTCTTCCTCCCTCCCTCCCTCCCTCCCTCCCTCCCTCCCTCACTCCCTTCTTCTTTCCTTCCGTCCCCCTGTCCCTCCTTTCCTCCTTCCTTCCTTTCTCTTGCCTTTGGACGAAAGAGTTTCTAAGGAGGGTCTTACCTCCTACACACCTAAGGGCAGATTTTTATCTCACTCTCTTGGGTGCCCCAGGAGGCTGCCCTGTTACTCTCTACCTGCTTCCCTATCACCTACATAGAGAACAGGCTGTGAATCTCAGAATACAGCTGGAGGCTTGCTGTCTGAAATGAGAAGATAAACTTGAACTTGGTTTATAACATGTAGTGATGAAAAGAAATGGAAGAGATGGGCTAAAAAAGGGAATGAAATATACATTGGTTGAAGTAGAAAAAATGTATTTACACAGAGGTTTTTCTTTTCTCATTGTGTACTTGAAAGTAAAATTCTTTCTGGCTCTTTTCTTAACAAATAAATTGTAGTAATGTGTTGAAAATACAAAGGAGGTGGCAGAGTTATAATTAACTTTAAAAAAACCAGTAGCAAAGCTTTGCAGTTTCACTAATGCTCATTTTAAACATCTCCATTGAAGAATATAAATGATTTGAAAGTCATGGGAATGCTAAAACACTTCACGATATTGCTGCATCAATTTATCATAGTTATTCATCAAATAATCACTCTTTAATTATATTTGTTCAATGTAACCACCTTAGAATACCCTAAATATACATCTCATTTTCTTTAGCCATTAGAAAATCACTCTGTGAAAAAAAAAACATCATAAACATTGTGTTGAGTGGACCCCTGCCATGTAGGGCCTGCTTTTCCACTTAGCTCACTTCTCTGCTATGTGACCTTGTTTTCAGAGAGAAGATGGCTTCTGACCTAATCTATTCTCATAATGAGGAACACTGATAATCAATTATCCTATCTCTAAAATTGCTCACCTCTTTTTTTAAAGTTCACTTCATAAATATATCCAAAGTCTTCTATTCCTCCGTAATACATCATTCTGTTCAATTTTGTTTTCTTGCATTTTTTGCAGACCCACATTTCATAAAAATGAGCAGGCAAACAAGGTTTATATTCAACATTTACTTTTCATAGAACATTGGTTATATTCATAATATCACCCACTATTAGCTAAATGGCCATTCTAAGTCACCATGGAAATCATTGATGAGCTCCAAGTAACACACAGTAGAAGTGCTCTTCTTTTCCCAAAGAGGCCTTGTTTTTCACATAGACATACACTGCTGTATTTAACAAGTGCAGTCAACTTTAACCACAGCATGTCCGCCAGAATTATAGTTTTAAAGCATATACCTAACTGGAAAGCCATTATTTCACAAAAACATTTCTTTCTTTCTTTCTTTCTTTCTTTCTTTCTTTCTTTCTTTCTTTCTTTCTTTCTTCCTTCCTTCCTTCCTTCCTTCCTTCCTTCCTTCCTT
>NC_022021.1:43930639-43954595 GCF_000317375.1 Microtus ochrogaster
ATTCCTTCCTTCCTTTCTTTCTTTCTTTCTTTCTTTCTTTCTTTCTTTCTTTCTTTCTTTATTGGTGAGGGGCAGACTTAATTCTTTTGTCAGGCCTTGTTAACTCTCTTTCACTTTGTTTTTGTGTCTCCCTCTGTTTCAGGTCTTCAGTAGAAGGTGGCATCCCCGTTCTGTGGGTGGAGTTGAACAATATCAAACCCACTCCTGTTGAGATAAGAAATGAAACCACGTGACTAAGAGACCCGTGAGTTCTATTATCTTCTTGCCGAGTTGTCCGTTACATTCAGTAACAATAGGTTTAATTAGTAGGCTTGCTCCTTGCTTCTTAGGGCACCAGTACCCATGAAAAGATTTTTTTTAAAAAAACCCAGAGGTGCTGGTAACAGAGCTTTCTGAGAGCTTGGGTTCAGCTGTGAGACTGAGGGCATGCTGGCCAGCGCCACTCCCATTCCCTTGCTTTCTTTTTCCTCTCTTTACATTTCTCTGGATAAACAAAGAATTTGTCAATCCAACTTCTTTAGCAAGCAAGAATCATTTTTTTTAAAGTAAGAAATTGGAGAATAAGAATAAGAAACCATACGTGAGTCCATGATTCATACTTCTGCTGACTGTAAAGGGTAAGGAAGCCACTTTTGCAGTGGTATTGATGACTGCAGACTCATAACTGAGAAAAGGGGCATAGAAGGCTTCTGCAACAACCCCTACCCCCTAAGCCCCCCAGGACCAACTTAGACAGAAATCCATCAAAGAGAACTCTTAAAAACTGTGATAAGGATGCTGAAGTGTAGTTCTCCATAACTGATGGCTTCTGGTGTGGGTGTGGGTTGAGAAGGACTTTGTTTCTTTAAGGGCCTGGTCACTGAGAGTTTGACCACGCTCCAGTGAGTATATAGGCAACACAAATTGGACTTTTCCTCCTCCTCCTCCTCCTCCTCCTCCTCCTCCTCCTTTCTTTTTCTTCTTCTGGTAGGGGAGGTCACAAGGAAGACCTGGGAGGACCAGGAAGTGAGTGTGATTGGTGTGCATGATGTGAAATTCCCAAATAAAAAAATATTATGTTGAAGAAATAAAGCAAATAACAGTTTAATCAAAGAACAGAAAGGCTTCTCTAAAGGGAACATATGCTGGCAGGATGTCGACTTTGTAGGTTTGAAATATAGAGTCCCAGAGTGACAGGGCATGTGGCCAAGACTGTCAAAAGAGACATGGCTGTTTGGGCTGTTTGTTTTTTTTTTTTTTTCAGAGAATTAACCCTTCTTTGTTGACCATTAAAATGCCAGGTGATTCTTTTAGATTTTATGCCATTAATGATCAGCTATTCTTTTTAACATTCTGGTATTATTTTTGATGAACCACTTTATGTTATGTATAAAAGTGATTTTTCAAATTTTGCATATCAATTAATTTTGTTTCTTTGACACACTGAACAATGAAAATTAATTTTCCATCAATATCAGCATAAAGAGACAGTATCCAAGACTTCATTGAGTTTCATGTCTCTGTCTCTCCCAAGCTGTGCTATTCACAGTAACTTTTTACTTTCCCTCAGTGCGCTCAGCCATTTACACGACATCTCTGTCCCGTGTCCTCTGCATACAGATGGAAGAGTCAGCATAATATTATAGCTTATCCTTGCATTGCCACATTTCCTAAGCAACTTTACAGATATGGATCTTGAAAACATAGATGGATTTTGTTTCAGGAGTTTCCCTAAATTATAAATCATCCTGAAAATTTATTATTTAAAGATAAATCAGCACTAAAGTTCTGCAATTCCATGATGTTTTCAAGTTGCTATTCATTGTGGTTGAGTATATTTCCATTTACCTATTGATTGATCCTTAGTTTTAATGCAAAGAGTCCAAACAGTGATGTCCATACGGGCATGGGTGTGTGGGTCACTGGAGCATGTGAAACCTACAAGTGACCAAATCCACCCAACTAGATAATGGAATTTTTAATAGGCCTGAGCAATGTCATAGTTGCTTAAATCTTTAGTATTTCAGGTCCCCACTGGTGCCGGAAAATCAGGTGCACGTCTCTGAGAAGCTCATTTTCCCAGAGGTATGGGAGTTACTGTTTTATTTTATTTTTTATCAAGTTTCCTGCAAAGCTAATAGTCCATGGTAATTCCAAAGATTAAGTTTTGGTGCTTTTCCTGGCCCCTTCAGAGGTGAGGCTTATTTTTCCACACTCCTATCTTCACACCTTGTTCTTTTCGTCACCATATCCTTGCTATACAAGATTGAAGAACTTTATAGCCAAGCGACACAGTCAAGTGATTAATGTTTAATGACGTTAATCTTGGCATTCTTTAAAAATTAGTTCACCCTGGGGATGGCTAGTACTGATCAAATGTCAAACGTTTTTGTGGCTATAAATCCAGTTTAATATTTTTCATCTCTCCACACGAGAGCTATTTGTTTTGTTTGTTTCTTGAAACCTTTTATTACTGTTGTCTCAGAAATGCAATACGAAATACAAAATGCATAAGGATGCTGTGGAAAACAAATGTATACTTTTGCTTCTACCTAATGCACACAGAAACCACCCAAATACAGATGCCCAGAAATACAGAGAAAACACATTAAGAGGTATAGAAATGAGAGCCCATTCTATCAATGAAGGCAATTAGAAATCCATATGGCCATCATTCTCAGATTAGGTTGAAATGCAGATTCTGTGGAGGGAGTCGTGACTCAGTCATTCAAAATACTTCTGATGATACTGATGTCATTGGTCAGGTGACCACATATTGTTGAATACTCTGGCCTCAGATTTAGCTGGGATGTAAGATGAAGTTGAGTACTAACATCCCAGGATATCGCTGGTAGCCTTCACTGGCCCCAGTGTAATTTAAAAAATGGGCAATGCCACAAGAAATGCTTGGACATAAAGGTAAATTATAATCTATGCTAAAATCTCCTGGGAAAGGCTAAACTCTGTAGGGTGGGTTGTATGTGTATTTAAGGAAGAGAAGTGTCCTGAAAAGATCAGATTTTTGAATTAGAGTTGTATCTGTCTTTTTGTTTCTTCTGTTCCTGAAGTCCCCCTTTTTATTTGGCGTTGTATGGTCCAGACTAAGACAAGGATTACTTCTCTACACTCTCCCCTCACACCTTGTTTTTCTCTTTACTGCATTTTTGTCTTGCAAAACTGGAGAACTTCACATCCCCAAATTGCATGTTTCAAGGTTAATAACGTCAATCTTGATGTTATTAAATTCTTTGAGTTTCTAGAAAATGGTCCCAAATTTCTTCTATGTTTTCAAAGCATATATGGATTGCATCTATATGGCAGTTAACTTCTATGAACAATCAGGGGATATGTTAGCTACTTATATTTTAAACAAATGTGTAGGAAATGATTTCAACTGGTAGGAAAAAACTTTTGTAATGAGCAAGCTAGTCCCAAAAGAATGGTAAGATACATACACTGAATTTCATTCGGATCCTTCCTATTTTTAATTTATCTCATCTTGAGGAATGAAGGCTAACTACAAGAAAAGGCCTGTATGCAGTGATGCACTTTCCTTTTTATTGTGTCTTTGAGGAACACTCTGAAGGGCATCAAATGAATCCATTTTCTTACAATCTTGGAAGGTAATGAAAATGGAAAATGACACAATTATCTTTTCTTGTATCAGTGAGTAAAAGAATAGTTTGCAAAGACATTAAATTAAACCTATCCGTTGGGGAGTTTAAACCCTCGTCTATCAACTGTCCTGCTCCGATAGGAGGGGAAGTGAATACTTCAGTTCCAAAATAATTGAATGAAAGTTTACAGAATCTTTTCCTCAAAAACACAGTGGGTCGAAGTTTATGAATGTCTAAAGAATTAGAATTCTGTTATTTTTATATTGCCGTTGCATAGGAGTATTTATTATTATGAAATAATTAACTATTTACATCTATTTATTGTCTGTGCATGGACCCATGCACACGTGTGTGCTATGACAGGTATGTGGCGGTCAGAGGTGGGAGTCGGAGGACAAGTTGAAGTGGTGTGTTCTTTTAATGTACTATGTGGTCCCAGGGATAAAATTCAAGCCATTGGACTTACAGGCAAGAGTCTTTACCCACTGAGCCACCTCCCTGGTCCTGACAGGAAGTTCTTAAGTTGTCTGGCTTTTTCCTTTGTTTTCAATTAATTATTAATTAATTAATTTTACATGTCAATCGCCAATCCCAGTTCCCACTTCTTCCCTTCCTCCTGCTTCCTCCACATTCCCTCCACTCCACCCCACTCCACCCACCCCACCCCCTTCCATTCCTCAAAGAGGGTAAAGCTTCCCATGGGAAGTCACCAAAGTCTAGCACATCACTAGGCAGGACCGAGGCCCTCTCCACTATTCCTAGGCTGAGTAAGGCACCCCTCCAAAGAGAATGGGTTCCAAAAAGCCATAATAAATAAATCCTGGCCTCACTGCCAGTGGCCCCACAGTCTTTCCTAGCCATACAATTGTCACCAACATTCAGAAGGCCTAGTTTGGTCCTATACTGGTTCTGCCATTGTCATCTGAGTTGGTTAGCTCCCATTAGCTCAGGCAAGCTGTTTTCAGCGGGTGTCTCCATTAAGGAGGACACATCATCTCACTAAGGACACACTGAGACATATTCTTTCCATCTCTGCAGCATTGATTAAGCTGGTCGCACACTTTCTGAAGGGTGGTTCCTTGACCAGGTCATAGATATGGCTAATTGGATTAACTCTTAGGAAGGAGATAATGCCATGCCTGTTCCTAGGAGTTAATATCATGAGAGTCAGGGATGCTCAATACCTGTGTGAAGAGTACAGTGATACTCAATGAAGCATTCTCCATTCCTGTGGAAGATATTCTGTAAGAGTCTAGCTCTTAGATCCCTTCATTGTTGATGTCGAAGCCTGACCTCATGCTTCTAACACATATAGCACAATAAAAGTAACAAAATGCATTTTATCCATATCATTAGGAATCCTTGAAACAACAAAAAAAAGAGGAAAAGGAGGGAGACAGTGATGTGATTCTATTCCAATAAAAGAAATATCCAAGTCAGGCAGTGGTGGGAGAACACCTTTTATCCCAGCAGACATCCTGAAATGTACTAACACTAGGATAAGCAGAGGGTACCTAGAGAAGTAGAATTCAAGATCATCCTGTTATACAGTGAGTTCCAGGACAGCCAGAGCTACACAGAGAAGTTCTGTCTTGAAAAACACACACACTCACGAAGAAAAAATCTGGCCAAACCGGTGGGATTATAGGATATATGTGGTGGATCTGATAATAACATCTACTTAGAAGCTTGCAGAGTAAATATTGAATTCTATGCCAGGTTCCAATCTGGCCTAGACCATTATTTATATCTCAGGAAACTATTGTACTAGGTCCCAGTTCACTTGCTTCAAGATAGTGAAGTGAAGCAAAATACAATACTAGTGTATCACCATAGGAAACATTGACCATTCTGCTATATAAAACTCAAAACTTCATGCATACCCTCCATAATTACAATTTTCAAATAGCAATTAAAAATAAAACTGAAAAACATCCAAATTAAAATTCAGATGAAATACTTGTATAAAGTGTGAGTGCAGTTTAAAGAGACCTTTGGTGTGTGTGCGCACAGGTTGCACAGGCCATGGTATGCATGTAGAGTGTAGAAGCCAGGCTAAAGTTCTTCCACCTTGTTTTAGACAGAGCCCCCTTGTTAATTTGTTGTTGAGCACACTGTTCTAGCTGGCCCAAGAGTGTCTGAATATCCCCTTGTGTCTGCTTCTCTTCTCAAGGCTGGATGGAGCAGTAGGATTGCATCCCTCAACTAGAATGTCCAGCTTTTATGTGGCTTCTGGGAAGTCCAGTTCAGGTCCTCACTCTTGCATCGTGAACACTTCTCCCACTGAGGCATTCCCCGGCTTTATAGAAAAGCGTGTATCCAATGATATGTGTGTAAAATGGAATTGTGTCACATAGACCAGGCTGGAAGGACTCAGATCTTCACACGCCTTGCATTTGGTATAGAGAGACAACAGAGGTCAGAAGGAACACGTGGGTTGAAGTCAGGAAGCTAACTGTAGGCATGGGCTTGCCTTTTTATCTTCTCTTTCCATCCCTGCGCGAGCTGCACTGGGATCTCCCAGTCACATCTCCTGGCAGCTTTTGGTAGTGGCTTAATAGGGCTTAACTCCTTGAAGAAAAATGGGCCTTGTTTGTTTCGAAAGGAAGGCTAAGCCTAACGTAACAGGCAACTGGAGTTGAATAAAGGTCTTGTGCGATGAAAACACAAATGAAGAGCTTGTTTGTGAAGCTCCTTCGGGGAGCTTGGGGATCCTGAACTCCAGGCAGTCCTAAGACTCAGCTGAAATCGCTGCCTGCTCTGCATGGCTCCTCTTGCAGGAGGGAACCACGTCTTCCAGAGGAAATGCAGAGCACCAGTTGACCTTTGCAGGAGAAATGCCAACCTCCGCAAAGGCCCTGGCGAACATCGAAGGCTTCATTGATTGCAAGGCTCATCTTAATCAGGGAAGGCTGAGACTGTGGTGACCAGCGCTCCACAGGAGGGCTGGGTCTGATGAATCTCTGGTTTGATTTCCCTAATGTGGAGTGCAAAGCTTTGTAGTTTGCTCTTCTATGTCTTATTTTCTCACCTATATATTATGGAAAAATATCCGTCAGTATCTTGCAAACTTAGTTGTGGGGGGTCAGTTGCATACAGTATGAGGATAAATAGCAGTTACATATTTTTGCAGTTGTTAAAATGAGAGTCGGTAAAGGGAAGCATGAAAAACAGGAAGACAAATTCAAAACCAGATCCCAAGCACATGAGTTATATGACATGTGTTGTTTACTCGAATTCTAAAACCATCTTATAGTTAGAAATCATATTTTAATTTTAATGACTAGAAGAATCCTTTGTCTAACCAAGAGAGTCTAATTTTAAGCAGAAAAATGAGACTTCCAGCTTGTAGCTTCCCATGTACTCTAGCAGCTCCACTACCATATGTAGCTGAAGGAAATAATCAGAAATGATGATGGAATCTCCTGCATTGCTGGTGGGAGTGCAAGCTGGTACAGCCCCTTTGGATATAAGTATGGCAATTTCTCAGAAAATTAGGAAACAATCTTCCTCAAGACCAACAACTTTTGGGTATATAGCTAAAGGTTGCTCAATTGTACCACAAGGACATGTGCTCAACTATGTTCATAGCAGCATTGTTTGTCATAGCCAAAACCTGGAAACAACCTAAATGTCCCTCGACTGATGAATAAATAAGGAAAATATGGTGCATTTACACAATGGAGTACTACTCAGCAGAAAAAAATAATGATATCTTGAAATTTGCATACAAATGGATGGATCTAGAAAACATCATATTGGGTGAGGTAAACCAGACCCAGAAAGACAAATATCATATGTACTCACTCATAAATGATTTTTTAAACATAAAGCAAAGAAAACCAGCATACAATTCACAATACCAAAGAACTTAGACAACAATGAGGACCCTAAGAGAGACATACATGGATCTAATTTACATGGGAAGTAGAAAAAGAAAAGATCTCCTGAGTAAATTGGGAATATGGGGATCATGGGAGAGGGTTGAAGGGGAGAGGAGCAGAGAAAAATCTATAGCTCAATAAAATCAATTAAAAACACAAATGTATTCTCTTATATGTGGATTTTAGCTTTTAAGCCTTTGATAGGCATGCTCCTAACCCTATGGCCACAGATGTTAGGTATAGAGTAAGGGACTAAAGGAGGCAGAAGAAACTACTAACATAGGGAAAATAGGGTATAATTATAGAAAGACAAGGAGGGAGGAAGGGACTGTGAAGAAAAATGCTTAGAAGAAATCCCACACTAACTCAGAACTGAGTATAATAGAGGGGCCCCTCTCTGAATTCTCTACCCTACTGCTTCAGAACACAAAGCCTTATTTAAAGCATTTTTTTCTGGGGCCGGAGATTCCGTCCTTTTCTGACATGCATAGCAGACAGGTTTGTTTCATGTGGATTTCTTGATTAGACAAGACAAATTAGGTGAGAGCTAAAGAAAGCAGGATAAAATATAGACATTACTAACAAAAACAAATATTCATTAATTCTGACAAATGAACCATTATAACACTCAGAAAATAAGAAAGAGTGAGACAAATGGGGGCCCTTTTTGCTGTATCACTGTATGACATGATTATTAAGTGGAACATGCATAGTTCTTGCATCTCAAAGCTTTACAAATTGGAGATGAGACACAATGAACAAAACTCTGGAACACAGGGAGATGCATAGTGACATAAGATTTGAGAAACTAAGATGATGGAGAATAAGATCAGCGGGATAAATGGTATTTACTTCTGTTGGAAACATTAGAAACTATCTTCCAACAATGTTCTTGTAGGTTTTTTTTTTTTTTTGCAGTAACTACATGAACTACATTCACCTAAGTTCTAAATTTAGCAGTGATATGTATACTATTTGAGGAGACCTATTGAGGCTGCTAGCTTAAGAACAAGCTTTCTCCCTAAATAGTTAATAGCATTGCATATTCTATATTGTGGTCATTTGAATATAATTGGCCCCCATAATCTCCTGGGGAGTAGCGCTATTAGAAAGTATGGCTTATTGGAGTAGGGATGGCCTTGTTAAAGGAAGTGTGTTAGTTCACTTCCTGTTGCCTGGAAGAAGTAGACCTCTTCTCCATTACCACATCTGCCTTCCTGTCACTATACTCCCCGCCATAATGATAATGACTGAACATCTGAAACTATAAACAAGTCCCCTGAATTAAATATTTTCCTTATGAGTTGCTGTGTTCGTGGTATATTTTCACAGCAATAGAAACCTTGACTAAGACATATATGTATTAGTACCATTTTTGAGGGGAGAAACTAATCTGGAAACTTTGCTGTGCAGTCAAATCCGTATCAACAGTAGGTTTTCTGTTTGTGGTATTTCCATACAAATACACAGGTCAAAGTCCTGTGTGGCTTAAATGGAAGTCACCGTTTATTTTTGTTTTTTCTTCTTGGAATTGTGACTCTAATAACAAGATCAAGTGTTGATTGAACAGTGAGATTTTATTCTTGTTTAAGAAAAGGCAAATGGAATAAGCTCATAAATCAACTTCTCAGCACTTGATGTTCAGGTATAGGATAAAAGGAAGGAAGAGACAAATACTGGTCCCTCTGCTAGTGGCCCCACAGACTGCCCCAGCCATACAACTGTCACCCTCATTCAGAGGGCTTAGTTTGGTCCTGTGCTGGTTCCCAACTGCCATTCTGGAGTCAGTGAGCTCCCATTAGCTAAGGCAAGCTGTTTTAATGGTATCCCTATCATGGTCTTGAGCCCTTTGCTCAAATTATCTCTCCTCCCTCACTTCAACTCAACTTTGGGAGCTCAGCCCAGTGCTTGAACTGACTTGTTGTAGTGCATTCTCTTTGGAAGAATACCTTGCTCAGCCTAAATATAGAGGGGAGGGCTTTGGTACTGCCTCAAAGTGATGCGCTAGACTTTGTTGACTCCCCATGGGAAGCCTTACCTTCTCTGAGGAGAGGTTGGGGGAGAGGTGGAGGGAAGGATAGAGGTATCTGGAGGAGGGGAGGGAGTGGGAACTGGAATAGGTATGCAAAATAAGAAAAGATTGTTTTTTTTTTTAAAAAATGAATAAATAATTAAACAAAGAAATGAAGAAAAAGACCAAACTAATAAAAGGAGCTCCCTTCCTTTTTCTAGAAGGGGGTAGAGATTTTCTAGGCATGTAGGTATCATGTCTTTCCATCTTTTTATGATACTCTCTGGTACTTTCTGTGTGTGTGTGTGCATGCAAGTGTGTACCGTTGGCGTGTAGACATGTTTGCGATGATGTTAGAGGTTGTCTGATGACCACTCCTGAGCCTGGATTCCTCCTCCCTCCCACTACTGACCTTTACAAAGTTTTCAGCCTTGGAATTAAGTGTCCCCCCTGAGAAGTTATAATGAAATAGCAAAGTCTTTGACCTATTCTTGTTAAATATTCTCTTCCTTTTTTCTGAAGCCTGCGGACCACCCTGACACCTCGACAGTTTCTGCAAAGGTTAAAGAGACAAAAGAGCACAGAGCTCTAGTGAAAAGTGAAGCTTCCCTCTCTTGGGAGCTCATGGACCACATTCTTTTTAATTAATCCCCCCATGGACTGGCTAGCCTATTGAGTGACTGTGGCAGCACCAAGCCCTCTTGGAATGCATTTAGAGTGGTCCCTAATGGAGGAATGTTAATATGCCTTTTGAAAATTTCCTTTGATATGTGTATTTCTAGAAAAATCTAAATAAGAAGACAATGGAAGGGAATAAAGTTGAATAAAGCTGAGGTGTAAATCTTGGGTATTAAAATGTGGGGTTGCTTAGCACAGGAAAACAGTGATCAAGATTCTGTCTCCAAAGGTAGAATTCCCAACTTCACAACCACCAGAGAAAATTGATATCCTGAAGATGTAATTTCTCATTTCATCTACTAGGATACCGAGGCAGCTTGAAGCAATAACTTTTTTGAAATATTTATCTGGCACATCATAGGTTATATTCTAGCATCTTATCACCCTTCATCATTCCTGTTTATTCCAATTGCAAATAATTTTAAGGTCTACCAGTTGATCCTTTCTTATAGTTGCCTGTCTCTTCACCAGTTGTCAACTTTTTATTTTGTTTGTTTTTTGAGACAAGGACCTACTATGTAGTTGAAACCCTTAAACGAGACCTTGAATTCTTCATTCTTTATCTCAGCCTCCTGAGTGCTGATTATAGGGATACGTCAATATGTCTGGCCCAATATTTTACAGTCATAATCCCTAGTGCCTACACATACTTTTATTTTGAAATAGGGCCTTAGCAAATGTTCAAGTAAAGATGAGATGTTTTAGAGTGAGCTTTAGTCCAGTATGTCTAATGTCCGTATATAAAAGGTCAATTTGTTTGAGACACAACACAGAGACACAAAGGGAACGGATACAGGAAGAACACATCTTCAAGCCGAGACTAACAGGAGCCTGGGGAAGCTGGAATAGATTTTCTTTCACATCCTTCAGGAAGAAGCAACTTCACTGTCACTTAATTCAGATTTATCTATTTATCTGTTTCTTCTACTGGAATAGAAGCTGTACCCGAGAAGGGGCCTATTTTCTCCTCATTTCTGTACCTAGAACAGTGCCTGAGATCAAGTGGATCCAATGCTGTTCACAGCTGTGGAATGAATTGTTACTGTTGGGCTTGGCATGGCAACCAGTTTAGACAGGACTGACTGAGCTGTAATTTGTCTGAGAATAGATCTTTCTCTGCAATCTAAGATGTCACCTCCAATCAACAAATGGCACAGCTCATACAATGCATACACAATACATGTTCTCTGGTCTGTGCATTGTATCTGTTGACTGGGATAGCTCAGTGGGGCTTACGTCATCAAAGTTGGCTTACAACTGTTTGAAACAACTAGCATGCAGAGTGAATAGGAAACACCCCTATGCAGCTGCTACACCGTGTCTCTAGTATACAACTTACCCTTGGAAAATAGTTTGTAAGGTTTGGAAGGTACAGAAAATGATCCTGAGATTTTATTTTAGCCCTTTGTTACACTCATACAAAATTCAAAATATTAGTGGCTTAAGGCAACAAACCATTTGTATACCATTCTGGAAGTCAGAAGTCTGAAATTGCCTGGGCTAAAATCAAATGTTGGAAACATTGTGTTCCCCTGGGATGCAGAGTGGGAAATCATGCCCAGCTATGAGAGGTCATCTGTATTTTGTAGTTTCTGGGTCCGTTTTCTTCTAAGACAGCAGTTACGAGTCCATCCCTTCTCCCACTGTGCTGTCAGATTCTGACATTTCCACTGCCTTCTTTTCCTGCTCAGGAAGACTCTGACTACATAAGACCAACCTGGATAATCTGATTCTGCTGTCTGATCATTAGCAAGATTGACTCAATTTGCTAACTTCATTTTCCCTGTTATAAAATATAACTTATTCACAAGTTCCAGAAACTAGGGCATTGTTGCCTTTGTGGATTGGAATTGTTCTGTCCCAGTGGGGTAAGAGAAAACAGCTGGCATTGTTGTTGTCCTGCCTTCTGTGGATTTTCTATGGTGCTCTTTCTCTGTGGATCCTTGGTGCTGGGTGTTTCTACGGTTTCTCTGCATCCAGTGATCCCACATTCAAAATCATAACTCTGGGGTTAATTTATGAGATACTGAGGTCAGAATGTAATTTCAAAATACTGGCAATAATGACTTTTCACATATATCTAGCCTGTAAGATATTAATAAACACTGAGTATAAAGGGGTTTGTGACTACATCACATTGGCAATGCAAATTATGTAAAATGGATACTGCCGTTTATGTCTGGAAGCTTCCATAGATCTTTGTCAATGATGATACAGGATCAACACTCCCATTGTTCCTGGCCACAGAAAGGTTCTCGTTGCAAAGCATTTTACAGGGCTAGTGTAGATCACACCATGAGACACTCTATGAAAGAAAGATGCATCCACAGGTAATTGGCTCCCAGGGTTCTCAATATTTTCCTATACTGACACTTCCTATAAAAGGGATTCATACTTGAGGATGGAAATAATTTTGTTGCTTAGAAATTTTCATGATAAGAAATCATAGGAAACTGGCTTGACATCATTGTAGTTAAGGTTCAAGGCTAAAGTTGCCACATTCCCCTCTCTTCTCAGTTTATCCTACTATTAAGGGCCAAGTCATGTCTACCTCAGTGTATGTGTTGAAGTCCTATCCATCTCCCCAACTTAGTGTGACTGTAGAACGAAGACCTTTAAAGTTATGATGAAGTTTAAATAAAGTCGTTAGAGTGAACCCTGATCAGTCATAATTGGAACGTTTATTATGAGAATATTTGCTTGCAGGCATGCATAGAAGGAGGACCAGTGAAGACCCAGAGAAATGGCAGTGTGTGCAAACTAGAGAGAAGGGAAAGAGCAGGAGCTGGTATCCTGCTGGTATCTTGCTGGTATCTTGACCTCACAAAATACATTTCTCTTGCTTGAGTCACTCAGCCTCTGATAGTTCATGTCAGTCTTAGATGACTACAACGTGCTTCTCATTTAGTTAAAGTTACTTTTCTTTATGTTTTTCTTATATTTATCTCTTTGTCAAGTTGGAGTTTAGCATTTTTCTTTGAAATTTCATAGACAATTTCATGTATTTTAATGATATCCAAGACCCTGCTCCCTCCAACTCTTCTTAGGTTCCTAACTTCATGTCTTGTGTTCTCTGTTAACCAATACTGGCTATGAAGTGTTGGTTTAAACAGAAAATGGTGGCTAAAACCCATTATGTTCAAAATTAGATGCACGCATTTGTGCTTCTTGGGGCCTGGGAGCAAGTCGGTATCCTAGTGTAAGTGTTCAAAGTATATCAGAAGGCATCCTTCTGCCTCACCACGTACTTTTTAAACTTAATGGATACATTGACATTACAAAATATAATTTTCAGGGTCTCAGAGCTCTACTCTGAACTAGAGATTAAGTGAAACGGTAAGAACAGAAGTTGAGGGATGGTTTAAACTTGCAGATTAACGATGAAATGTTTTGTGAAAGACTATCAGTGAGACATCTGCTATTATTCCTGAGAGATGTTGCAGGAGATGAGCCATGTTGTAGAAAGTGCTTGTTTAGAGCAAGGTTTGCTATTCAATAACTAAGCAGAATAATTAGCATAGATGAAGCAAATGCTCCCTGTGGTTTCTTGGTCGTGTTTACTTGGCAGGAAGTTAAATAGAAATGAAACCTTATCAAGATGAGCACACATGATTTTTAAATTAGGCAGTGTTATTTGATCTTAGCCACAGTGAATTGACAATTTATTGAGGGTTCACAACTACTTAAGCTAATCACTGTGCAATGCATTGGCACCAGATTCTTCCTGTGAGGGTGGTGTCACCTTTATGAAATCTATACCTCGCATTACTCAAAGCGGCTTCACTTAGTCATGGAAGACCTTCTTGTGTTCTTTTAAAACCATTTGCAGCTCATTTCTATGCTTCACAGAGGTATAATTAGTGAATGATAAAACAAAACAAATCCAGAAAACAAAACCAAACAACCAAAAACGCTATATCTGGTCACAAACATTTGGGGTTAAAATCTGGTAACTAAGTGATAGTGAAAAGTTTACTATACTGTGATAGTCCAACTCAAATTTCTTTTAAAATATAAAAATATTTTTAAAATGTATTTATTCATTATTATTAGTTTGTGTGTTTATGCGTATATATGTTTGGGTATATGTGCTTGTGAATGAGTGACTGTGTATGTATGTATACGTGACTGTGTGTATGTGCATGTGTATGTGTTTGCATGTGTGTGCGTGAATCTGTGTGTATGTGTGTGTGTGCATATGTGTTTCTGTCTCTCTACATTTGTGAGTAAGTGTGGTAGACATATGTGTGTGTGTGTTTATGTCTGTCTGTACGGCTTTGCTATTGTGCACATGTGGCAATAAAAGAATAACTTTCAAATTTAATTCTTTCCTTTCATTGTGGGTTCTGGGGCTTGAACCCAGTTCATCATGCATCTATGGTAAGTGCTTTCACACAGTAAGACATCTCACTGGCCCCAAACTACCTTCTTCATACAAACAAAATCCATCCATCTTAGAAAGCACTTTGAGGATAGCCTCCTATAATTTTGCAGAGAGAACTGATTATTAATAGTATTGGAATTTAATTATTTCTTAGGTATCTTCTAGAAGGTTTTGTGTTACTAAATAGCTCATAAAATGTTTAAGATACCACTTCCTTGAACCCTTACCTTTACAGTGCCTAAACCTCTTAGCAAATATCTTTAAGTGGATTCAAGAAAGTAGGTCAATTATTGGCAGAGGCCCCGTGGCGACAAGCTTGGAACCCAGGAGACAGTGTGCACAGCCCCCTGGGGACAGAATTTTGTATTAGATACCGGGTGCAGCTGTACAATGTGAGAAATGCTGGATGGCTTACAAAATGAAACACCCCCGAGAATGAGCAAGCCCAAAAGTAATACTTATGTCTGCTGGGTGGCTGGGATAAATTACACCACACAGATTGGCTTCTGAAGTGCCCATCTTCTCCAGTGATAGAATATGAACTACTCGGGAAGACCCAACCTTTCATTTTAAAAATCGCATTTCTCTTTTGGATGCTACAATATAAATATACAGGACCCGGTTTTAGGATGAAAAGGTAAACCTAAAATATCACAACTGCATCTGAGTTTGCTGTTTTTATCTTAGCCTCATGAGTTTAAAATTGTCTCTGTATTTCTCATGAAAGCCTCAGAGAAATCTCTATATCTTTTGTCATAGAATCACGTTGACATATCGGCAGACAGTGGTGCAAAATGCTTCAGCTATTCACTTTTAAATTAATTTCCTTACTTCCTTCATTCATTAATTTGCTACCTCAGCCACATCCTCGGAGCATCCTCTCTGTGTGGCTTCTGTTCCATGTGTGATGGAAACCAGTGTGAAACCATGTTTCACTTTGCCTGTTCCCCCCCATGTGTTTGTGCTGTATATACTCCAATGCATGAGATAGTCAGAGATACCATAGCCCTGTCTTCAGACTCACTACTTCATCTCTACTCAACTCTGGGGTAAGTTGACCTTCTGTTAATCATGTAAATGATCAAAGAAGTATCTTATGCTTTTTTCTGGGATAAATATTTTCTGTTGCAATCACTCTACTCGGACACCATAAAGTAAAACAGCAGCCACAAAGGATACATGAATGAATGACTCTGACTCTCTTCCAATAAAGAATTTTCATAAAAGCACGAAAATGACTTGATGTGGCTGTGAGCCAGTTTGTGGAGTATATTATAGGTAATCTCAATCCTGTGACTTCTAATACTATCTCTATCTATCTATCTATCTATCTATCTATCTATCTATCTATCTATCTATCTATCTATCTATCTATCTATCTAATTTTGCTCTTTGATATCTGCTCTTGAAAATTAACAAGACTCTTAGTGTGAACATTTCAAACAGATCCGAGGCCCCTCCCCATGGCATCTCCATCCTTCCCCCAGTTATTTTCAGCTCAGTAAATAGCAGCGTCTATTCTATTCTAAACCTCCTTCTTGTCTTTATTTCTTCTTTCCTTAACCTTCATTCCTTCATGTATTTATTGCCAGCATCATTAAAATATACTCCATATCCACTGTTTCCCACAGTCTGCTCCAAATACTCTAGTCTAGAAAACTCTTATCTAGATTCTTCAGCAGCTCATTAGGGACCATCTGTCTTCTAACCGTAACCTATTTCTCAGTCAGTGATAATCTATGAGGACTTTCCGTCACCCATGTAGTAAACCTCAACATTTTGTTCATGGTTCTTAATGGCAATGCGATCTATTTTCTTGGTCTCCTGAGTAAATCATTCTCTACTCCTTTCTGGCTATCATTCTGTCCCTATCAACCCTTCACAAATGCTTCTCTGTACCACACTCTTGGCTTTCCCCCTGTAGTGCGAGTTAGCTCTTCAGATGATCACATGTATTTCTCTCACTGCATCCCAGATGTCTTCCCTGATGCCGCACATGAGAGAAATAGCATCCTCATCACTCTCTTGTCTTATTCTACTGTAGCCTGCTTAGGGGGCGTGGCATTTGCTACTTGATGCTGAATGCAAGTGTGTTTACATACTCTTTATATCTTCTGCTAGAATGTAAACTTTGTAGATTTGAGACCTTGGCATTTGTTGACAGAGTACAGCAGGTAGCAGACAGCCAATATGTGGTGGAAACTGTCCAAATAAATAAGTTCAAGGATAGGGAAAAAGAAACAAACACAACAGTTTTGCCCTGGTAAAGCTCAGAGTCAGTCTATTGTACATGATTCAGGGATGTAAGCAGCCAAAGAAAATGGGTGGAGCTCAGAAAGAAAAAAAAAAAAACATGACAGGAGACTATGAAATTGTGTTTTCTTTTTTATGCTCAGTTTCTGTTGCTGGAATGATCTTCCCAGAGAAACTGAAAACATAATTGAGGCTTCAAAAACCATAACTGTGATAGAGCTAAGAGGCCAAGTCAGTTAGAAGACCAATTCTTTTTGTATTGCTTTTCACATCAGAACTACTATTTGGGGCCTGTAGTTTGACTAATGTTTAGCTAAATAAATAGTTTCACTGAGGCATTATGTTGTGAACTCTGGTAATTGAGTTGCAGTTTCCTCTGCTTGACAGGAGCTTTGAGAACAGTGACATTCATACTGGTCAGAACTTCCTGTGGGTAATATTCCAGGAAGTCATATCCTGAAGGTGGATTCACAGCTCCTCCTTGTTACAGAACTGGGAAGAGTGGGTTCCTTCCTCTCTTAACGCATCATTCTCTCGGGGGTGGAGGGAACAATTGTTTTTGATTGTTCTGACAACTTCTCCAAGCTGAAAAAAATGCAGAAATGAAACCAAAGAAGACAGGCCAAAATTAAACAGTCAAGTGAAACATTTAATAAGAGTAAGATATTCGTCTTTCTTCTGTTACTTAAGAAATGAATTAACCACATTTTTGACTTGTAAAATGCACAGTTTAAGATTTTTCTTGAACTAAACTTTAATTTGCTGATGCTTTTAGCCTGTTCACATTTTATTTAAAACCCCATGAAGTCAGCAGGGATGTGAATTATCCCTGATTTATGTGGCATGTATGGTGTCCCCTTTTCTAGCCAGTGCTATCCCTTGTCATTTGTATGAAATCTCAGAAAGAATTAACTCATAATTCGCTACATATTGATAACATGTGACATAGTGAGGCCAGAAGTAGGGCTGTAATCAGAATAATGCATTTTCCACAATAACCATGGGCACTTCCGTAATTTCAGGAACTGTTTGAGGTAGGCACTCACAGCTAATCTTAGCAAGTTTAAGGCATTCACTTTGAAGGTGTGGTATGAGGATTATACATTAAGTGTAACCATTGAAATTTACTTTGATTTGCTGAAAGGTTGCACAGAAGCTTCATGTTCACTCTTTGGAAAATTGCACCACTCCTCTGGGTAAGTGACATCAGCTCACACGTTGGTGATGAAGATCACAAAATAGCCTCTCATGGAAGAAAATTATTTGTCTGTCACTGGAAAGCAGTTTTATGACTAGTACTCTGAAACTAAAGAAAACTATGTTTTTAAATGTTTTTTCTAATTATTTAACATCTATTAATTTAAAAGTAGATTTTAAAGATTTTAGATGGCACTTCCCAGTTCAATGGCATAGACTAATCTGTGTCTCTTCAAAATCGCATGTTGAATTCTCTAAGCTCAGAAATGACTGTCTTTGTAAATAGTTGGAGGAGATAATTATGGTTATAAAAGAAGTCATAAAGGTAGGAATTTGTCTACTCGCAATGGCCAGCATTGGAAGAGGAAACTACAGCGATGTTTGAAATCTTTTGTCTCCCTTCTTTGAACTTTAATCTCTCACTCTCTCTTCTCTCTCCTTTGACTCTCTTCCTTTCCTCTTTCACTCTGTCCTCTCTCCATCTCCTCTCTCACTCCTCCATGTCAGAATATGAAAAATGTCAGTAGCCTGCCACTCAAGAGTACAAGTCTCATCAGCCATCAATTCTGTTGGCAAATTGATCTTGGGATTTTAACTTTTAGAACTGTGAGGAAATACACTTGTGTTATTAAATCACCCATTCTTTGGTACTTTCTCATGGCTGCCTTAACTAACTAAGATAGTCAGTTGGGACATAAATATAAAATACAGACATAAATGTTCAGCAGATAGTTTGGCAACGTGACAGTTTAACAATACAGTATCAATAGGTTCTCTCCCAAGGCCTATGACTTCCCCAGCCACGACTTTTGAACATGTTAATATTACCATGTATGGGATCCCTCCTGAATCTCACAACCAATCAAGAGATTGGTTACTTTTTACTTGGTTACCCCTTGGTTATGCTTGGTTGCTCCTATAAACATTGATGCCACTATTGCACCAATGGGCAAATTTTGCCTGGCAGGTTGGAATTGTAGCATGCAGGGTTCAGTGTTGGGTAGGACCAGTGATGTCTTTTCTCCTCTAGAAGGCCGCATAGATAGGATCATAGAACAGAACAGAAAAGAACAGAACAGAACAGAACAGAACAGAACAGAACAGAACAGAACAGAACAGAACAGAACAGAACAGAACCGAGCTGTTGGATTATAGTTGAGACAGTAGCTTCAGAGTAGATAATCTTGGGTAGAGGGATAAAAGAGGAATAGGGAAGCTTTGCATGGTTCTAGATAGTAACAGGTGTAACCAGCATCTATTACACTATCATGAAGGCTGCTTCTTACCCAAGGCTTAGGGATTAAGATCCAAGAGACAAATTGGTGCTCAGAAACAAATGAAACACCTGTATCACAGTCATCCCTAAGGCTGAGGAACCGTTATGGGAAAGAGGGTAGAAAGAGTCTAAGAACAAGAGATTGGAAAAACCAGAGCAAACCTTTCTTCTTGGCAGGATAGGGCCACTGTACTCAAGAAATCACAACAGCTGTGCTGGCAGACCCAGATGGAATGGGAAGAGTGATGAACTCCCACCCTTGAGTTGATGGCTCCTGGGAGAGGGAGAGTCAGTTTTCTTCAAACGTATGTCTCCAGGCAGCTGGTCTTGCTCCAGCGGATGACCCGACAGCCAGAAGTATCTGGACAGCACAACCTGGAACTGATGTGTTATTAAAGCAAACAAAAAGTAGGGGGATAGAGAGATGAGGCAGATATGAGAGAAGTTAAGGGAGTGGTTGGGGTGGATATGGTCAAAATACTCTATATAACTTTCTCAATGAATTAACAAATGTATTAAATTATTAAGAGTACTATTACATCAGACGGCATGTTCAATTCATAAATATGCCCAATATTAACTTGACAGTTTATATAGTCTTAGAATGTGATTGAAAGAAAAATAAAGGCAAAATTATGAATGTAGAACATTTTTATTACCTTTGATAATGCAATAGAGAGAGAATCTGCAATACAGTAAATAATGATATTACTTTGATTGCTGTCTTTGTGTTTTCTTTTTGAGACAAGGTCTAATTATGTAGCCCAGTCTTGGAATTCCCAGTTCTCTTAACTTGGCTTCCTCACGTTGAGCTACCACAAGCCTGTGTTAGGTTAAATTCAAACAGAGACAATAGTTTTTGTGAAGACAGTTTCCTATGCACTTCATTATACTTTGTTTTGATTTGTACTTTTTCTTCATAGCACTGCCCATCCTCCTACAGCCCTACTGCTGGTTTCCTTTGTTGCATTAAATAGTGTCCCTCTTTGTTTCCACGCCATGTGTGTTCTGTTACCCACTGTTCTCCCTGCCATCTTTTCCTAAGATCTTTACCCCGCCTCTTTCAATCTTCTTACCTGTTCTGCCACTCCTATATCACACTGGATAAGTATATGTCATGCTCTTTAGAAATAATACACCATCTCATCCCCCCATTTAAAAAAATATATATTACACAGTTCATAATTTTCAAACTTATTCTTTATTCATTTCATTAAATGTTATTTTGGCATAATTTCTTTTGGAGACAGAGTGTCACTACATAGACCAGACTGGTTTCAAACTCACAGAGATCTGAAGGGCTAGGATTAAAGGTGTATGCTACCATGCCTGGCTTCTGATATAAATTTTGATTCATGAAATTATTTATGGCATGCCAATTTCTTCCTAATGTGTGCTTTTCAGAATTTGCTTTTGGAAAGGCATTGTTGCACGGACATTTACAATTGTCTGGATAAAACGTATCAATATTTTACTTTATGTACCCACTCTCTATTTCTATGCTTGGGAATGCTTTCTCCATTTTCAGAAAAATATTTAAGTGAAACAACACTTAAAACATTGTTTTACAGAGTTTGTTATTTTAGTGATACTGTTCTGGAACTGTGCTTCGTGAACAAGGTGCAGAGAGAAAGATAGGAGAGGATGCAGATGATTGGTATCTTCTAGGTAACACATGCTGTTGGAACAGCCACTTCTGATTAAACTCTAACAGTTCTCCTTTCTTCCTTCCTTCCTTCCTCTCTCTTTCTTGTTTCTTTCTCCCTTCGCCTCCCTTTCTCCCTCCTTCCCCCTCCCTTTCCTCCTTTCTCTCTCTCCCTTCTCCTTCATCCCTCCTTCCTTCCTTTATCCTTCCTTCCTTCCTTCCTTCCTTCCTTCCTTCCTTTCTCTTTCCTTCCTTCCTTCCTTCCTTCCTTCCTTCCTTCCTTCCTTCCTTCCTTCCTTCCTTCCTTCCTGTCTAGGCAGCTAAATGTAGCAAGACTGCTGAGCAGAGCATTCAGAGCACCCTAAGAATGCTGCAACTATTACAGCTAGCCTTTTGGGTACCATAACTTGCCATGATCTGAGAGATTCTCTTAGCACCTGTGATTCCTAACTACCTGGATGGGTCCTAGATAAAAGGAGGCCAGTAGTGTGTGGAGGTGCCCAGAAGAAACTATACAGGCATGTTTGTGAGAGAAGAAAAGAACCTATGTTGTCAATGGTTCACTTTTGGTTTTTTTTGGCTGTTCTTGAACTGAAAAAAGCAGACTCAGATGAATCCTGTATAATAATTAAGACCTATTGGGAGTATAGCCAAAGGATAGAATATAATTCAATCAATCAGAAGGAACTAGGTTGTTTGACCACTCTAAAATTTGACTCCAAAAGAAGGTAGATTCTATCTGTGTTTCCAGATGGGAGGCAAAGTTCTCAGGGCCTCAAGATAAACTGACTTTGATTTTGGTGACTAGAAAACTTCATGTTGTGGAGGTTGCTTTCAGGCTTGTAGAGAAAAAGAGAGCTGGAGATGAGGTAAACTTAGAGTAAAGATGTCCTGTTTAACTTAATCGCCATTATATATAGCTGAGATCTGCCTACTGTGAGATCAAGCGAGGGCTTAAGATGTTAAAAGAAGACGACCTTCATTTAAATGCCATTTTGTTAAAGATAAAGAACAGCTGAAGACTAGATAGCATCAACTGAAGGGAAATGGAAGGGAAACGCGTGCAATAAACATTTTTTCCATATAATTGAGCATACAGAACAGATCATTCTGAAATTAAAGGGTGTTCATGGATTTTTTCTTGTTCATAAACAGACTCCTTGGAGAAAGATAAATTCACTTTGGAAAGATAAATTGTCCTTTATGGCTGTGGATTGTGGTGATTCTTTTGTGAGTAAGAGGCACTTGCCCTGAATTAGTCTATAGTGAGGATTCATCCCCACACCTGACGGTGGTTCTTTCGACTACCAATTACAATCTTTACTGTGATCAGATTCAACACAAGTTAATGACAAAGACTAAAACAGCAAGTGAATGAGGAGAGATTTGCCTGGTACCAGAGGGTAGGCATGGATATTTCTTTATAAGGAATGGTAACTGAATAGAGAAAGATGACATGTTTAACTACATAATTTATTACACATAATGACTAGACCCAAGTCAGGGGGGAGAAGCTATTGTTGACAGAGTCCATATGTTCTCAAAGAACACACACACACACTTGGGCACCTTTATTAATAATTGATGTCTTTCTTTTTCATGTTTTCTTTCTTTCAAGCATCTCAAGGTCTCCATTGTCCTCTCTGACCTTTCCTCATAGTGCTCTTGACTAGACTGCTGAAACCATGTCTCCATTCACAACCTTTTAAATTGAAATGTGGGTTGCATGTTATAACATAAGAGCCCCATCACTTGAATATCTTAGAACACAGATAATATTGTTTCACTGCCCTCACTTTTATGATTTCACAAGTACAAATCATTTCCCAATTGTGCTTAGCTCCTCTGGATAATTTCTGACTGTTTTATACAATTGCCATTTTGACTTTCCAATGTCTTAATGCCTCCAAATCTCACTATAGAGCAGAAGAAATTACTTTTCCAGACTTACTCATCTTGATGGCACCAGATACATTGGATCTCTGCAACTGAGAACCAAGTTTCAATGTTTGTTATGTTTTGTAACCATCCTAGTGATTTAAACAGGATGCTGGCTTGAATTTTATTAGACTAAAGTTTTATTATTCCAAGAAAATGCCTTCACACAGAGAGGTTAAGGTAGTCACTCAAATTCTTGCTACATCCCCTATTCTGAGCAACTCAGCAAACTTTTATATAACTAGAATGGCCAATGACAAGACTTGTTCTAGCTGTGTGATGCTTTATCTGCAGGCTCATGATAGTAAATTGATTTTTATTAAAATTAAAACATAATAGCAAAGCAAAGTGTATGCCTTAGATCAGTGATATGTACTTCATGGAAACATCATCTAAAGCAGTGGTTCTCAGCTTCCTGATGCTCTGACCCACATGTTGTGATGGTGACCACAACCATAGAATTATTTTTATTGCTGCTTCGTAACTGTAATTTTGCTACTGTTATGAATCACAATGGAAATAACTGTATTTCCCAATGGTCTTAGACAATCCCTGTGGAAGGGTCATTTGATCTTCAAAGGGGTCTCAACCCACAGGTTGAGAACTGCTGATCATGGGCCTGATAGGGGTGCAGGATAATATGCTTCTAATATCCTGCTGTTGGAACCCACACTGGAGAAAACAAACAAATAAAAAAGAATCATTTGGTTCATGTACATGTTGAAGTTTTGACATTTCAAAAGACTAAAGATTCAACTGGACACATGGCAATAAACAGTATTTTATTTTCATCATTGTTAGTTGAGAGAGCCTGCTTTGACTTCTTCAGTCTCTATTGCTGGGCATCTGCAGGGGCCAGGTATGTTCCAAACATGCAGCTTGTCTGTTACACAGACTCTTCATTCTCCTGTAGCAGAACAGATATAGACATAGGCCAGGAAAGATGGAGGTAATGATGCTCAGAGTAAAAAGCCACTAGATAATAAAGAGTGCTCCTTCCCAGTAGGTACCATATAGTCATTCACAGTGCCTATAACCTCCAGTAGGTACCATATAGTCATTCACAGTGCCTATAACCTCCAGTAGGTACCATA
>NC_022021.1:43954695-43960956 GCF_000317375.1 Microtus ochrogaster
CCATATAGTCATTCACAGTGCCTATAACCTCCAGTAGGTACCATATAGTCATTCACAGTGCTTATAACCTCCAGTAGGTACCATATAGTCATTCATCGTGACTATAACCTCCATTTTGTTGCTAGTAAAACACATGCTGTTCTCCTGGTATGAAATCCACAACATTTGTGTACCATTTCTGAATTATCTCTCAGAATAAGTGACTGTAAGTCAAGCATATATTTCCTTATAGTGCTCCATCAGACTATCAATGAAAGTTTGGTTAAAAATATTGCTAAAATTTAGACTTGGTATTCTAAGGTAGACCAATATGGCTGGAAACTCATTAATGCTCATTAATGATTGTTATTTGGTCTTAACACCTCCTTTGGTAAGTTTTTCATAGACATTTAAAAGCTGTTCCACTGATGATGTATAACAAGTGTTGATGAATTTGCCAGTTGAATTCTGTGTCTTCAGCACATCTCATTTTCTTTGCTGTCTGGCCTCTAGGTGGGGACAGTGTCCTAGAAACTCCAAGTAGGACTTTCAGTCGGTTAAGATGCCAGTGCTGGGCTCTAGGACCTGGTGGGAAGGTACAGTCAGGGGGAAATATTTTATTCTTTCCTATTCTGGGGCTCACTGGAGGACCGCTCCAAATGTCTGTCTCTTTCTGGTTACTTTCCCTGCATTTTTAGTTACCTCCTCACTAGAATGATGTGGGACGGTAGACATGCTTTCATTTTCAAATGTCGCCCTTGATCTTTCAACTGCGTTTTATTTCAGAATTTTTGCAGTGGACCAGTTTGCTATACTTTATCTTCCTTTTTTGAGATCTGTTTTTATTAAATCTATGCAATATTTCACAATATTCAGTATTTCTTTTCTTCTTTCTTTTCTCTATTTTTCTAAACTATAAAAATCTCTTGTTTTTAATCTGAGTGCCTCCAAATCACAGATCTATAGACTGAAAGAGAATTTTAACCCATTGCTGTGTATGACTAGTTCTCCTAGTTTTGTGAAGAAGATTTTCTGAAAATGGTCTTCTGGTGCAGCTGAAAAGTCAGAAATAATCTCTAAGAGACAATGAGAGCCTGGATTGCAGGGTCTGCCTGCCTTGTTTCAGTGAATAGTGTTACTCATGCCAGCTTTGTGGATTTGAGAGTTCATTTTATACTCAAGTTCTGTACCTTTAAAATGGAAACAAAACAGTATGTCACCTTTACAGTAGAATTGGGTCTAGAAAATAAGGATATCCATGCAAAGACTGTAGGGTCAGTGAAAAATACATCCAATGCAAAAGGCCAGAGACTGGAGCATCTAAACACCAAATAATCAGCTTTGCAATGATCTCAGCTCTCCCACTACTTTGACACATTTTTCACTACATTACAGATTGTGTAATTCCCCTAATTTCATAAAATCACATCATTCGGTCTTTAAAAGGCCTTAGCAAAAGTGCTAAGAATAAAACGATGCCATTCAGTAATTTGCAAGGCCAGTGTCATCATCATCACAGTGTCACCAAGCACGGTCTTCTTACTTTGGATTTGTCAAAGAAAGTTTTATTATGCTCTGGAACTCTGGCTTAGTGGCAACTATGTTTAATTTTCTGCCTTCATTTTTTTTAAAATAGGAAGGAACAGAAATCCAACTTTGTACCATTTTAAAGTCATTGAAATTGGAGAGGAATCACTAATAAATTCATAACATCCCCCCAACACACACATATTTGCCTGCAAGTCTGTGGGTTCTCTCTGTCTTTCTAAGAAGGCCATTTCTGTGGTCTCAGGTAGTTTCCTGTGTTCTGGATAAAGTAAAAGAAAGCAAGTCCTTGCTCCCCCCCCCCCTTTTTTTCTTTTTTTTTTAAATTTATTTATTTATTGAGGATTTCTGCCTCCTCCCCGCCACCTGATTTTTTTGGTTTTTTCGAGACAGGGTTTCTCTGTAGCTTTTGGTGCCTATCCCGGAACTAGCTCTTGTAGACCAGGCTGGCCTCGAACTCTCAGAGATCCGCCTGCCTCTGCCTCCCGAGTGCTGGGATTAAAGGCGTGCTCCACCACCGCCCGGCTTTGCTCCCCCTTTTTGTGTCTGATTCACAAGCATACTTTGCATTTCCATGTGTCCCAACAGTTCATGCTGTGGTCTGTGTGTTTAAGGAAGCTCTTAGTTTTCCTTTTCCTCCCTAAAGGCTCTGAGATCGTCTTTAGCTTGTTGCTTGCCTGTGAGGCATGCCAGCTTTAGTATCTCATGTACAGCTTGTATACTTAGAAATTAAGAAAGAGCGGCAAACAGCACCCAGGTGCCTCTTATTCTCTGTGGCAGCTAAACTTGAACATTATTTCAACGCAAATAACATTTAGATTGCGGTCTTTTATGGTCTTGCAAAAGGTGGGAACAAGAAATTGCTGCCTGATTTTTAGATAGGGTCTTTAACTTACAAAAGTGCAACAATATTCCAAGGCCAAAGGGAAACTAAAGCAAAGCCCCCCCCCCCTTTAAATCGTTGGTATTGCTGTGTTGTGCCCACATTGACTGAAACATCTCTTTCTGAGAACCTGTTGCTTCTTTTCTCGTCTGCTCCTTTACAGCTTCAAGGTCTCCACCCACCCTCATGGCCGCAGATATACGACTTAGAATCTGGGAACTCTGACGTGAGTGAGAGGGATGTGGTATTGTCTTTCAGAGCCCAAATTACCTCTCTCAAAGTAATATCTGCAAATTACATAGCTCCAGTTTTCATATGTCTGAACAAAATTCCCCTGTAAGTGTGACGGCATTCTCATTGTCTCTTCATTATTGATGAACATCTGGTCTTGTTTCGTTATTCACCATAATCAATTGATCTAAGACTTGAGGTTAGATTGGTTACGATCGAGGGCACCATTCTCTGAAGTTCCCGATTCCTTTGTGATTGTTCCAAACGGGAAATGTTTCTTGATTAATCTGCCCCAAAGGGTCACACATGCAGTCAGGGATTCCAATTTCCCCAGCAACCAAAATAACTCGATGTGTGAAAGAAATGCCTTTTATATTTATAAGTTTCTAATGACTCTCTGTGCCAATGTCTCGGTAAGTAGTGGCATCATAATTATGCTTATTTTTGTTCTTGGCCAAGTCCTCTACTTAAGTGAAGGCCAGTAGCTAGAGTGAGACCCAAAAGTCTGAATCGTGTCTCCTAATTTAATATTTCCAAGGAAACTGCTGTCTCTTCATTTATACGGGGCTCACAAATCCATATTTCTTTTCTCTCCTTTCTCCTAAGTTTGACAAGAATGGCTTTTTTCGAACTCAAGCAGTAGCAAGCCAAGCCTCCTAAAGGAAATTATAGTGAGAATAGGAGGAGAAGTGTGACAGTTATCAGCACTCAGTGTGACAAGAGCATCCATCATGTCTGCATTTAGGCTCAGGGTCTAGGGAGAAAGAAAAAGCAATAAAGCAAACAGAAGCATGGAGACTTGCTTGATATGTCCATGAGTGCCATGGCTGTTAACCTATTGCTGGAACTGGGGGCTGAAGGGCTGGCCCTTCTTAATCCTGGGGCCATCATACTTTCCTACATGCAAGGGACGTGCAAAACTCTGCTCCAGTCAGCACTTCCTTTGGTGCTATTTTCATTTTCTTTTTTTTTTTTTTTTTGGTTTTTCGAGACAGGGTTTCTCTGTGGCTTTGGAGCCTGTCCTGGAACTAGCTCTGTAGACCAGGCTGGTCTCGAACTCACAGAGATCCGCCTGCCTCTGCCTCCTGAGTGCTGGGATTAAAGGCGTGCGCCACCATTGCCCAGCTCATTTTTTTTTTTACTTTTGCTTATTAAGAGCTCTTTATGAACTTGACAAGAAAGGAAATTATTACTTTTTTCAAGAATATAACAACTAAATATAATTTCATGTAGTTTTAAAAATGTAATTATGCAGGTTGGTAGTATTAATTATGTTCATACAGAGGTTTAACTCAGCTCTAGAAGTAGAAATTCAATACTCACTGAACAAGTTCCCATTCTTATCTAGAAACTGCCGTTCTGCTACACAACTTTAGATTCTTTATATAACTGGAATTAAAGAGCACTTGCCCTTTAATACCTAGATCACTTTACTCAAAGTTCATCTGTGCTCTTGTATGTTAGAAGCCCTTTCCCCTTTTAAGGTTGAATAGTAGTCCATTAGAAATATGTACTATAGTTTCTTTATCCATTTAACCTATGGGCTGCTTCTATCTCTTGGCTATTGTTAATAAAGCTGTTGTGAACATTTCTTTATCCATAATTGTGTTTCAAATGTTCAGAGTACCTATGATGTAACACAAAGGAGTTTCTAGTCTATGGTATAATATTTAGAAACAAAAAATATGATAATTTGTATAGTTTGAGTAGATCAGACAAAAATTATAACTCAAAAGGACTATTTGTCTAATTGAGCAATAAAAAAAGTTAGGGAGAAAGCAAACGTTCCCTGGCCTGTGTATTGGGGAATATGTTTGATGGTCCCATTGACTCATTATGGTGACGAGAACAAGAGAAGTCAATGAGTCAAGTGGTGGACACTGCAGTTTGACAAAGACTTCTATCTGAGAACTGTAATTTGAACCCCAAGTGACCACTATGTTTGCCATCAGAATTTATTTATTTGTGTGTGTGTGTTTTATCAATGTGGATATGTACACATGTGCATTTGTGTGCACACATATGTATGTGCCTGCCTGCAGAGATCAGTGTCAGGCTCTATCACCCTCTCCTTTATTTGTAGAGTAGGGTCCCTCATTAATTCAGGCTAATTAATTAGGCTGTCTGTTCAGAGCTTCAGGAACTTTTTTCAGTGATTATGCTGCAGGTAATCACTGCTTTGTGCGGTGTTTTACACAAGGACTGGAGACCCGAATCAGATCCTCATGCTTGCAAAACCGACATTGTACCCACCGAGCGGGCTACCCATCCTTCTTTCAGAGACATGTTAGATAGCATTTCTGAAACACACATCTGCTCAGAGAATGAAACTCACTGTGTTTGTTTCCAATGGAGGTTCTCTATTGATCAGGGAAGTTTTTCTTTAATTTTCTTCTTTTCTTTTCTCCATTTTGTGGAGCTGGGTGAGACATATTGAGCCATTTAACCTGAACTTTTGTCTCCAGCCTGTCAATTTTCTAGCAGTGCAATCATGAACTATTTCTTAGCCTCCTGAAGCTGTTAAACACACACACACACACACACACACACACACACACACACACACACACACGAATGAAGTGACATTACTTAGTTGCACATGTTAAACAAAATTAAATAGCATAATATGTGTTACAACATTCATATTTAGCAAATTGACAAGCATATTTCCACTCTGAATTACATCTCTTAATCCTGTTTTATCCTCATCTAGAATTCCAGTTCTTGACTCCCTGACTATGAATTTGCTCGTATTATCCCTCTCTTGTATGAAACTTCCATCTGTTTTCTACCCCTTCAAATCTTGCACATCTCCAAGGCCCAGAGCAGGTGCTAATTACTACACAGAAATTTCTGGGTACGTTTTCAAGGTGGCAGGCACCTTGGCAAAGAATGAGTATGCTAACTCCAATGTAAGTAATCATATTTATCATCAAAGCTCTAATCTCTCCATTTCTGTGCCACACAACAAGATTAATAAAACAAAGCTTAAGGTTTATCCAGTTAGTTAAATATGACTGCTTGAAAAAAAGATTTTATATCTAACCTGGGACAAAAGAGTCACCGGAATAATCCAGTATATTTAGCTCTCGGCAAGTATTTCTCAATTAGAGGATCACAACCCCTTTGGGAGACAAAAACCCTTTCACAGGGATCTCATATCAAATATCCTGCATATTAGATATTTACACTATAGTTTGTAATGGTAGCAAAATTACAGTTATGAAGTGATAACAAAATAATTTTATGGTTGGGGTCACCACAACTTGAGGTGCTGTATTAATGGATTGCAGCATTAGGAAAGCTGAGAACTACTGCTGTAGAGCTTCTCTGCCCTGGAGGGTCTTGTGCTCCTATGTGCCCTTTACCTAAGCTTGACACTAACTGGGCATTACCTGGGTCTGTCACACCCAAGGCAAGGCCTGTTCTTCATTGATGCAGAGTCAGGATCTCATTATTATTGGCATTAATGGAGAGAACCTCAGCAGTTATTTGGCAAGCTTGTACTGAGAATCACAATATTAGCTCTGATTTTTTTTTTTTTTTTTTTTTTTTTTGGTTTTTCGAGACAGGGTTTCTCTGTGGTTTTGGAGCCTGTCCTGGAACTAGCTCTTGTAGACCAG
>NC_022021.1:43961056-43967479 GCF_000317375.1 Microtus ochrogaster
TTTGGTTTTTCGAGACAGGGTTTCTCTGTGGTTTTGGAGCCTGTCCTGGAACTAGCTCTTGTAGACCAGGCTGGTCTCAAACTCACAGAGATCCACGTGCCTCTGCCTCCCAAGTACTGGGATTAAAAGGCGTGCGCCACCGCCGCCTGGCTTAGCTCTGATTTCTTATACAATTATAGCTTGAAATTCTTCACTGAAACCTAAACTTTTACTAGTTTTAAATTTCCTTTTAAGAAAAAAAAAAAGTCACACATATGTCTGGGAAAAATTTTCCCGTACTGAGATTGACATATCGGCTTAAAAAAAAAATGATGTCTCCAAATAAAATAAGTGAAAATAGATGTAAAGAGATGTTATTTTAGTTCATGCATGAATTTGAAGCATTGTACTTACCTTCCGGTTTCCATTTCTACAAACTTTCTTCATGCCCTATTTAATTATAGTATGTCTGTCTCTACTTACCTCTTTTTTTTACCTAATTAATTTTGTATAATGTAGTCTGATTACAGTTTTCTCATCCCCCAACCCCTCCCATTTTCTCCCCATCCCCCTTCCCATTTTTATCCACACTCTATCTCCTTTTTAGAAAACAAACAGGAAAAAAAATCTAAGAAAAAATAATAAAATAAAACAAAAACAAAAATATCTTAACAGGATGAAGCAAGCAGATGAAAAAAGAGTCAAAGAAAAAGCACAAGAAACTCAGAGAAACAAACACATCACACACCCAGTCTCAAAAAACCCTCACAAAACTGGAAGCCATTATACACAATGAAAGGATCTGTAAGGTTAAAAAAAATTCTGATTTAACACTAATGAGAAAAAGAACCTTCAAAAATGTTGTTGAGTTTGTTATGTGTTGGCCATCTACTGCTGGGCATGGGGCCTACTCTTAAAGGTAGTTTATTTTCCAAGTGAGATTCCCTTGGACAAAACTGTTTCCTTTGCAAGTGGTTATCAGTAGGAGCTCGTGTCTGCATTAGGTCGGGAGGGTGTTTCCATTTCTGCAGCTCTAGAACACCGTCTGGTGCAGACCCATGCTGGCTCTGTGCATGCTGCCGCAGCCTCTGTGAGTTCATGTGAGTATCTATCACGCTGTGAAGAAAAGGTCTTGTTTCCTCCATGTCCTCCATCCGCTCTGTCTCTTCCACTCTTTCTATCTCTTCTTCTCCCTAGTTTCTTGAAGGTTGAGAGAGGTAGTTGATGAAAAAATCCCATATAGTACTCAGTGCTCCAAGGTATCTCACTCTCTGTAAATTGCCCTGTTGTGTCTCTATTTGTTCCCATCTCCTGCAGGAACAAGTTTCTCTGATAATGGTCAACAAAGGCATTGATCTATGAGCACAATCAAATGTCCTTGGAGGTAGTTTTATTGCTATATTCAGTTAGCAAAACAGAAGTGTACTAGGAAGCCGCTTGTTTGTTTTTCCGACTGCCCAGACTCCCGAAATAATCACATAGAAACTATATTATTTAAATCACTGCTTGGCCAATCACTTAAGTGTATTGCTAGCTAGCTCTTATATCGTGTATTAACCCATCTCCAGTATTTTATATTTTACCATGAGGCTCATGGCTTACCGGCAAGGTTCCAGGGTGTCTATCTCTGGTGTTGGCTCCATGGCTTCTCCTGACTACACCTTCCTCCTCCCAGTATTCAGTTTAGCTTTCATTTGTTTTAATGACCTTGGCCATCCTGACACAAGCTTTTCCCTGATGACAGTGTGATTTTATAAGTGTTTCTTAGTCTTTTGTGCTTCTTCTTTTGAGAATTCCCTGCTTATATCTGAACTCAATTTTAACCTTTTTAAAATATATTTTGGACATTAACCATATTGAATATATAGTTGGTAAACTCTTTTCCCATTCTGCAGTAATTTGGTAGTTTGCTATAAAAGATAGTATTCTCTGCTGTACAGAAGATTTCAGGTTCCTGAAGTCCTGTTTATTGATTATTTTTAGTGCTTCTGCATTTGGTATTCTAGTCAGAAAGTCTTTCCATGTGCCAAATGAGTTCAAAACTAATCCCCACTTTCTCTTCTATCAGATTCAATATACCTTGTCTTAAATTGACATCTTTGATCCATTTGGAATTTAATTTTGTGTAGGATGAAAAATATGGGTATATTTGGTTTCCTCTACATGAGGCCTTCCAGTTAGACCAGTACTGATTTTTGAAGATGCTGCCTTTTTTCCAGTGTGTATTTCTGGCTTCTTTATAAAAAACAAAATAGGTATCCATAAATGTGTAGACTTATTTCTGAGGCTTCAATTCTATTCTATTGATCAACATGTATGGTTTTTTTTTTTTGTGCCAGTACCATGCTGTCTTTATTATTATAACTTGGTAGTATAATTTGAGTTCTGGGATGGTGATACCACCAGCAGTTCTTTTTTTTTAATTCAGGAATGTTTTAGCCAATCTGGGTTTTTTAAAACTGAAAATTAATTACCCTTTCAAAAAATGTGAAAAAATGTGTTGGAATTTTTATGGTGATTACATTTGAATATGCAGATTACTTTTGAAGGATGGCCAATTTTGCTATGTTAATCCTACTGAACATGACATGGGCGATCTTTCGATCTTCTGATATTTTCTTCAATGCCTTTAAGTCTTTATCTTGAAAAATTTTCACTTGCTTGGTTAGAGTTACTCCAGGATATTTTGTGAAAGGTATTGTTTTCCTGATTTCTTTGTCAGTATGTCATTTATATATAGGAGGGCATTGATATTGGCAAATTCATTTTGTGTCCTTCTACTCTGCTTAAAGAGTTTAGGAGCTGTAAAAATTTGCTGGTAGAATTTTTAGGATCACATATTTATTATCATGTACCTGCAAATAAAGATACATTGACTACTTCCTTACTTTTTAAATCTCCTTTATTTCTTTCAGTTGTCTAATTGCTTTAGGTGAGACTTCAAGTACCATATTTAACAGGAATGGAGAGTGGGGATAGCCTTTTGTTGTTCCTAAATTTAGTGGAAGCAGTTTTTCTCTCCAATTAAGTTGATGTTGACTATGGGTTTGTTGTAGATTGCTTGTATTACACTGATGTATGACTCTTATATCCCTGATCTTTCCAGGATTTTTATTTTATGGAGGCTTTAAATTTTGTCGAAGGTCTTTTTTCTTAACTAATGGATGATGACATGTTTTTTTTTGTCTTTTAATCTGTTTATATGATGGATTACATTGATGGATTTACATATTTTGAACCATGCCTGTATCTCTAGACGATCTTTTTAATATGTTTTTGTGTTCTGTTTGTAAGAACTAGAGCTTCATAAAAAGAATTAGACAATATTTCTTCCATTTCTATTTATTATAATAATAATTATATAAATATTATAATAATTTGAGTAGTATTGTCATTAACTCTTTAAAAGTCTGGTAGAATTTTGTTCTAAAACTGTCTGGTCCCAGGTGTTTTTTTGTTTGGTAGAATTTTAGTTAATGCTTCTACTTTATTAGGAGCTATTGGTCTGTTTAAATTGCTTTTTAAATTGCTGCTTTTATTCTGCTAGGAGGTTATAGGTCCATTTAATTTGCTTATTTGACATTTATTATCTTTATTGTAGGGAACTGTATTCTCTTAGAGTCTAAGAGATTCTAAAACTTGGAGGTGTCAGGTGTAGTAAGAAGCACAATAGGTCAATGAGTGCTGGGAAGAATGGAAAAAGGAGCAGAGTAGAATTTTCTCGTAGTTTATGTATGCTATCTGTAAAAGTGGGTTGATAAATGTACTGCAATGCCCAAGTTGAAGGGTAACACTCAGGGAGACTGGATCAGCCTAGTAAAAACATGGTATGATCATTGGCCATAGAGGAATCCCATTCTTACTTAACATGTATGGTACAAACTGTTATTACATTTGCTAAAGTTGACATGAGAGCTGAAATTAGCATTCATTTCATTCTGAGTTCACCTTTAGATCCTTATTCTCATTTTGCTGATCTCAGTGGTTTCCATGTTGACAAGAATTACATACTGTGTTTCTGATCTTAGCCATTCTGACAGATGTAAGATGGAATCTCAGAATCATTTTGATTTGCATTTCCCTTATGGCTAAGGATATTGAACATTTCTTTATGTGTTTTTTGGCCATTTGAGATTCCACTGGTGAGATCGTGCACCTCACTATGGAAATAAATATGGTGGTTTCTCAGAAAAATAGAAATTGATCTATCTCAAGACCAAACTATACCACTATACCAAACTGTACCAAAAGGGTTCTCCATTCTATCACAAAGACACTTGCTTAACTGTGATCATAGCAGTTTTATCTGTAACTGCCAGAAACAAGAACCAAAGAATGGATAAAGAAAATGTGGTACATTTACAAATTACATCTTGAGATTTGTAAGCAAATGGATGGAAGTTGAAAAAATCATCCTGTGTGAGGTAATCCATATTATATTCTCTGTGTTTTTACTAGATATGACATCATTCTGGACAGGGCATACTATGGCCTGTAAATGTGTCTCTTTTGTCATATTTTGACTGTACATTTGGAAATTTAAAATATTTTGAAATTTTTGGATAACTAATGGTATAGTGTGAAAACATGGTAGTTTGGAAAAGAGATAATGGCTATATGAGTTTATAAAAATGTGCAGACAAATGGTATTTAGCCTATCATTCAGCTCCCAATTACATATTTTTAAAGCTAGATAAGTTATAATAATGTTTGCTCGAAAACACTAACATTTATAGTTATTTATTTTTTATAGCAGTATTATGGATTTAAGTATTGCCTTAGTTTTTTACTATTTTGTTAAAAAAATTGTACCTTAATGATGCAATTCTATACTAGAACAGAACATTCTGCCCTATTGAAATAGAGCTACATGTGACCCATATTATCTTATTGAATGTATCACCAATAAATAGGTTAAACACACTGGTGCTAATTGAAAAATGAAGAAACAAAAATCCAACTGGAGCTCTGTCCTCAGTGACATCCTTTGTAATACTGTGAACCAGCTTTCTCCTGGACTATCCAGGACATCTCGGTTTATATGGTATTTTTCTGTTTCCAGGGCACAGCATTTTAGGTCACTGTTTTGAGCACCCAGTTCTCTTTGCATGTGGGGAGTAGGAAAGGTTTAGATATGGTTGGCCCTGGCAAGGGTGCTTTGCAAACTGATTGGTTAATGTATAAACAATGTTCTATTTGCTAACGGCCACTGATTGATTATAAGCCGAGGTTACAAGAGCATCTCTTTATATGTATTTTGCTGCCTCTGACACTCTGCTTTTCTGTTTTAGTTCTTATGATCTTATGAACTCCTGTCCCTTATGCCTGTCCAATTAATTTTGTCATTACATTGGAGATCTACTTGTATAAAATTTCTTTTTTTAATGACTTAGTAGATTAATTTGGAAGATGGGAGTATGTTATATTTCCTGTTGAGTAGGTAGAAAATGAGGTCAGCAAGGGGAGTCTAGAGGACTTGATTTTGTACCCTGTGAACCAATAGGACTTTATCATCCATGGCCAGGGTCACAGCCTTATTTACTCATTAGAATGAGGGTGCCCACCACCACTTTCCTGGCTGTGGAGCATTACTGTGCAAACTGTCAGAGTATCTTGAAGGTCCGAATTCTTTTTCCATTGCAGTGGCCTTTTTCTCCTCGGGCACTCAATTACCTAAATTATGGAGTTAGCAGTGACTTTTCAATTTTCAAAAGCTAATTGAATGTAGTCTCATGAGCTGCAGACCCTGGTGCTCTGGGGGAAACTCGAATTCTGCTGAGATTTTGTAATCAACACCAGACACAGCCCTAGACCATTTCCCACAAAGACCATAGAGCAATGGGAATTTGATGGCGGATTATAGCTTCCTTAGAGATTTCTGGTTTTGGTCAATGCTAAACCAGGTCTGGAGGTTCACTATGTGTGTCAAGGTATGTTTCAAGGAGTTAAGGATGATTTCAAGGTTCTTTAGGTAAGGAACTTCTTTGTGTCTGAGAAAAATATTAAAGTACCAGGCAGCTAAAGGTGGAAAGCCTTTCAGGGAGGGAAATCTGAGTAATAAATATATTTCAGAATGATCTGTACCCTATGCTGCCGTATGGAACAGTGACTTTCTAGCTTCGTGTTGTCCTTGATGACTGCATTCTCTAAGCAGTTGGCTGTGTTTGGAGTGTAAATTCTAAGGCAGTCTGGCTATCTTGTTTCTGCAGAGACATCCATTACTGACTTAGCACAAATTCTGATGCAGATTGATGAGTAACCTATTCATGCAAGTAAAAAAAATGCTTTCTATGAATTGATCAATATAGATCAGGTACAATGAGCACATGGCTGTAACAAACTAAATCAGAAAGAATAGTCCTGTGTACAGAATATAAGGAGGCAGCCTGGTCTACAAGAGCTAGTTCCAGGACAGGCTCCAAAACCACAGAGAAACCCTGTCTC
>NC_022021.1:43967579-44005868 GCF_000317375.1 Microtus ochrogaster
CTCTCTCTCTCTCTCTCTCACACACACACACACACACACACACACACACAAAACATTATTGTCAGGAAATAAATTTTTGACCATCCTCATGACTTTAAGTCATCACTATTCATTTGGACAGGTCTGGTCCTGTTCTTGCCATCAACTTGCTTTGAATGTACCTTGACTTTGATCTACTTTACCAGAACAGGCTGGGTTCAATGGCCTCTGAAAGCCCTCTAAATGGACCCCTTAATATTTTATCTAATCACTTTGTAGTTACTCAGTTTACATCCATGACACCACTCTGCCTGCTTTCTGTAAGACTTCTCTGAACTCTAACACCTTTAAAACCCTTTGTTAGCCATTTTTTTTGCTTATACACTAACATATAAGTTATACTATATGATCAGAGAGTTAACTCTGTCTAGAATAAAAGAGCCCCATATTGCTATACTATCAAGTAAAATAAGTTGGGTTCATAAATTACAGCCAATAAAATCAATGAAACATATAAACTGTTCTTCACCAACCTTGACATTATGGAAGGACATGCATGTGTCTGTCTATATTCCTAACAGGTCTCTCACAGCATCCTATTGTCCATGTAAACATTATCTCTGGAACTCAGTCTAACTACTTCTATTGACCCAACTACTCTCTGCTTTCTCTTTCTCCACCTGTGACTTAGGATATAATGTATTTAGTTATAGAGAAGAATATTGCATTCCCCAAATGTGAACACTGTATTCACTTCTATCACCATATCTTCCTATTTATTCTTTGATCTCCAGCAAAAACATAAAAAGAGGAAATATTTCATTCCCCTTTCCACTTACAAACTAGGCATCTGCTAGCCAGATCCATGTAGAAAGTAGACTATGTGGACTGGGGCAGATGAGACAGACTAGGAGAAAGAAAATGGAATGATCGTTCAGAAACTTCTAACTGGGTGAGAAACTTAGACCAAACTGTAAGTATGAATGATTGGATTTCCTGGTCAAAAAGTTAGAAATATTTATAGATTAGTGTGGTCTCATAATGGTTTGTCAGTGTGAGAATTACTTGATTCTACCAAACAGGAAATGGATCTCCAAGATTGTGCATTTTATAGGAGTATTTCCAGGTGAGGCTTAGAAAATGTGTTGGGGGACAGAGGCTGCATAGCCAATTCATAATTTTGTGTTTCTTCCCTGACAAGAAATGAAAGATAAATAATGCTGAATAATGCAAATGGTATGCAATGGGGTCATTCTTAACTTTTCCACATGGGTTCAGTCTTCCTTCCTCTTTGGTGCCTGCTAAAGCAAATGAAAGTTAAGTGAAGCATGAAAGCAAAACAAAAAACAAAATCCTCACCATGTATTCCTAGGATGAACAATCATTTAAAGTTTCCAATCACCCCACAAGACAACTTAAGACTTGAGATGCAAAATGTGTTCATTATTATATTTTAATTGTTACAGAAGACAGGAAAAGATAAATGCATATTTCCACTGCTACAAAGCATATTTATATGCTATAATAAAGTTTCAGAGAAGCATGCTTATACATTTTCTCATATCCACAAATCCTAATTTTATTCTCCTGCAGTTTGCTATTTGAGATAATAATATATTCAAAACTAAATGTTATTAAATACTTAATACGCTGCAAGTACCTTATATATGCTATTTACTGAAGTGACACAACGTTATGCAACAAGTACATCTTTATCTTCTTTCATTTGTTCATTTTTTTAATTTTGATACAAGGTTTTATATAGTACAAAGTGTCCTTGAACTCCCTAAGATGAGTATGACCTTGAACTTCTGACCTTCCTGTCTCTACATTCCAAGTTCTGGCATTATAGGTTTATAGCATTATACATTATTTATAGAAGACAGAGATCAAATCCAGGGCTCTATGCTTGACAGGCAAGCACCTTACTTGCTGAACTATATCCCTAGTTCTTTGCCCCCTTTTTATATAAAGACATTAATGCTTAGATAAGTGAGATCGTAGTTTATGGTCACTTGACAGGTGAGTAGGAGACTAAGATCTAAACATTTCTGTGGGAACCGGAAACCACAAGTGCCAACTCTGAACTTCCTGGCTGCTCTTTTCTCTGTGCAAGCTGTGTATGTTACTCACCTGAAGTGGATGCTCTGTAAAGTAGTAGAAAGGAAGAGAGACTGTATTGAGGGGTGAATAAATGGACATGGAAGACATAGGATTGAGACAACCTTTATTAAATGAGCTAATGTTCACACCCTTTAGAGAAAAGATGCCTGGGGAATAAAAGGTCTATGCTTAGAATATGTCTACGTATCTGAATTTAGTATTAATTTAATATTTTGATTTTATATTTCACATAGCTTAGGTTTTGAGACTATACTAATATTATAGTTTCCACTAAAAGCAGTCAAGTTTGAAACTTTTTAGGGAAGAGTATATCAGCAGTATAGAGTCTAATTTCTTTGGTGATGACATTTTTTCAGAAGTGATGCTTTTGACCTATGCTCATCCAAACTCAAATTATCCCATAATGGTTTTATGTTCTTGCTAAGGTGCCCATATTTCTCCCTAAAGCTCTAGATAGTTATGATCTTCCTTGATTGATGCTTTTCCTTTTATCAGCCAGACAAAGTGGGAGGCAAGATGGATTGGAGCAAAGTTCATTCTTTAACTAGCTTGAACTCCATGAGATACAAACCTTCTGTGTTAAAGAGTGATTCAAATTCTTTAACTTTACTCACTATGGAGAAGCACATTCCTAATATTTGCATGAAATGTTTTTGAACAGACATCAAAATGGTTTCCAATTTGAAGATAAAGTCTGAACACTAGGTACATAAATCCTTTATGGAACTTTTATTAAAAAAACATAGTTAGAATGAAAATTCTTTGCTATATTTTAACTTTTCTCTAGTCATAATTTTTAAGTGTATGTACTTATAGCCTCCCTAATCCATTTTTAACCAAGCACATATGATAAAACACCACACACACACACACACTTTTCTGTTTTAGATATTCTTCGAGTCCAATATAGACCATCTTCTGTAATATTTCCCTTTACATTCCTCATCAGATCATTGCTCTCTCCAATGGTGATCTGAAGAGATTCTGTATGCAATTCTTGCAGTTTCCTTTCACAGTTTTACAATCGTTCTGTGCTCATACGTATACGTATTTTACGTGTATGAATGCATGCACATGTTTCTCTATGTGGAGATACACATGTATGAGAATGCATGTGGAGACCAGAGGACACCCTTGCATGTCATGTCCTTTCTCAGGCACATTTCACCTTTGTCTGCATGTTTGTGGCATCAACTCTCACTAACTTAGCTTAGGCTCAGAAGCTAATTAACCCCTGACATTTGCTTGCTCTCTTTTTTTTCTAACCATTCCATTTATGGATTTTGAGGTATCAAACTCAAGTATTTGTGCTTGTAGGGAAAGATCTTTACTGACTGGGCAGTCTTCTCATTTCTCCACAGCATTCATAGCTCTCTCAATGGGCACATGTTGTATTCTTGCTTTCCATTGTCAATAGTTCTAGAAATGTATTACATATAAGTAAATTCCCTTATGAATCTTTTCCCCTAGTCCCTGAAATTGGATAGTCAAAATTTAAGAACAACTTCAGCGTATCTTCTTCCTTTACTTGACTTGTTGTCTATCACAGTTTTGAAATTAGTCTTACATGATCTCAAATAGCAATATTAAAATTCCACATTTCCTTAGACATAATCATCAGTCATCTCCTATGCAAACTAAAAAAGATTGCTATGAATAGCATTAGAGTATCATTTGAACATCAGAATGCTATCAAGAGAGGGAAATCTTCTCTTCACTGCTGATACAATAATCCAGGAAGGCATGACAGAGTAGAGGGATAGATGAGACAAACTATTACTTGCTAGGCAGGACAGATGCTGAGAATCAATCCCAGGATTAAGACTCATCAAAAGCAGTTGGTATATATTTAAAAAGTTGTCCTTCAGTAATACTAGTTTTCCTCAGAATATATAGCTTTATTTTTATTGCTATAATTAATATGTAGAGTAACGACTAGGATCCCTGTACTATTTGTGAGAAGACAGAAATAATTTTCAAACTGTTGGATTTACATGATTGTGCTGGAGAGTTATGTCAATTTGATACAAGCTAACATCATTTAAGAGGAGGGAACCTTAATGAATGCTTCCATAGCACCTGGCCTGTAGGGCATGTTCTTAATTAGTGCTTGATGGAAGTGGGCCCTGCCCATGGTGTATAGTGCCATCCGTGGGATGGTGGTCTTTGGTTCTGTAATAAAGCAGGTTGAGCAAGCCATTGGGAGTGAGCCAGCAAGCAGCACCCCTCCATGGGCTCTGCATGATTCCTGCTATCTTTGAGTTCCTGTCCTAGCTTCCTTCAGTGATGGACTATGATACAGAAGTATAAGCCAAATAGATCATTTCCTCCCCGCCTTGTTTATTTTGTGCGTGGTGTTTCATTACAGCAATAGAAAACCTATCTAGGAAATAAGTGCAAGCCAAATGAAAAAGCAAATTTGCCTTGTCCTCTGTCTTGCAAGCCTGATGCAAGGAAATAACAGTTTCCCATCCTTCCTGACATCAGCTTAGGTAGTGTCTTGTAGATGGAGTGCCCTCTGGACTTTATTATTATAACACCCTCCATTTCCTTCTGTGAGTATTCCTTCTGCTTATCATTTAGTTCCCCAAGCTTTAACTATCTGTTTATCAAAATGATCATTTCTTATTTTTAGTTGAAAGTATTTTTATTAGCTCTTTGACAGTATTTTTACAATCGTTTTGATCATATACACACACCACTTCCGCAATTCCCTCCATCCAGACTTCTCTGTTGTCCAACTTCTTGCCCTCTTTTTAGTTGTTGTTTAAACACATTAAGTCTGTAATGAGTTTTTCTCTGTCCCACCAGGCAGCTCTCAAATAATCAAATAATGACATGGAGGCTTCTTATTCATTATGAAAGCTTGATTTTAGCTTAGGCTTGTTTCTAACTAATTCTTGTAACTTTAATGACCCCATATTTATTAATCTACATGATGCCATATGACTCATAATTTTTACTTCTCCTCCTGTCTATTCTGCTTGCTCTTTGTCTCACTGTCAACTTCCCCTTTCTTCTTCGGAGCTCTCTTTGTCTGGAAGTCCTGCCTATACTTCTTTCCTAGCTATTGGTCATTTAGTTTTTATTAAAACAATCATAGTGACATATCTTCACACAGTATAACTAATACCTTGCAACATTAGTCCAGTTTGTGCTGTCTATATATTCTTGAATGAGTGCTCTACAACTGAATTGTGCTTGACTTACCAAGAGCCACGCTGTAAAGGAAAATGACTTTTCCTCTTCCAGAATCTACCTACTGCCAATAGCATGGTGTGTTTCAGACTCAGGAGGGATGCTACACATATGGACTCACAGTGGTTGTAAAATCATAAACATGTCCTTTGTAAGTCCAGGTCTGAAAAAAAAACCCCTGCTCATTTCTATTTTAATTAATCAATATTTAAAGATCTATTTATCACCAGTTCTTCATGTACAGATCCTACAAGTGAATTCTTTAAGAGGTCGACTTGATATTATGGTTTAGTATCTGAATGTTAAGGCATACCATCCAGGATTATGCTACCACAGGAGAGTGGACACTTTAGGACATCTGTTATAATGAGAGCCTCTTAGGCAGTTGGGGCCTATTCTTAAAAGGTATTGTGTGACCCCGGTCTCTGACAACTTCCTTCATTGTTTTGTGGATACAAGATGAGAGGCTTCTCTGTAACAGAGTAATAAAGATGCTTCAAGGACATCACAGAAATCTGTAAGGCTATAGCCATCACATGCTCAGAGATGTACAAATGCAAACTTTATTTAAAACAAATGCAAATAATAACGTTTGTAGGAAAGAACTGTTGGGTGCTCTGAATCTTCTTAAGGTTTGCTTCCCTGTGTTCTGTGATCTTGGCACTCATAGGTCACTGCAATCATGGCTGATACAGGTTCAAGTACAGTGCATGTCTTGAAACTATCCACGTGATGTTTGTATTTGAGGCATTCAGAACTGAAGTGCTGTCTGAGTGGCCAGGCAAAGTGTGGTTTGTGTAGAGGCTTATATTAATTATAAACTGTTTGGCCTATTAGGGTTATTATTAACTGGCTCTTAAATTAACTTAAATTAACCTATAATTCTTATCTATGTTTACTCATGTGCCTTGGGACCTTTTCTCAGGAAGGCATTCTCATTTTGCTTCTTCTATTTCTGGATGACGACTAAGTCTCTGCCTTTCCTGTTACCAGAATTTTCTTAGTCTGGTTGCCCTGCCTATAATTCCTGACTGGCTAGTGGTCAGTCAACATTTTATTAAACCACTGTGAGTGATAAATCTTTACAGTGTGCAGAGCATTATCCCACAGCATATTTGAGTTGCAATTTGGGAAGTATCACCCAATTGGTTCAAGTAGAGAACCATGGGATGAATCAGGAGCAATGGAGACTAATGTAGGTACTGATGCCAGCAATGTGTAATGCCTGACATTGATGCAGGTAGCAAGGAAACTTGTCCATAGAGTCAGGGAACCATACTCTTGGGATTCTACTTCTCATCACCAAATGCACCCAATACTGAACATAGGGTTTTAGAATTTAATGTTTTTCCTTTTGGATTTGGTTTTATTTGGAGGTAATTCTGCTGACTCCTTTTTTTTTTCTTTCCTTGCTCCTGGGCCAAAAGATGAATGAATTTTCTTCAGTATCTGCTACTCTGTGATGTCCAGTTTCAACAATGGGCCCAATCAATTTTTCACTGATTAGAGATCTTTAAAATTGCAGACCGGATTCAAAGTTGATAACCCCAGATATTTCTGACGTTGAGATAAACCACTTACTTAGCTACATCAGTGCTAATCGCAACCATCCTTGACCATTCTGGCCACGCTTGTGCAGCTCTGTTTTCCACCATTCTTGTCTTCTTCTCACTCATTATACGATTAAACAGTTCAATACATTTATGTTTCATTGTCCGTTTCTTTAGAATAGTCTAATGGAAATGATTCTTGCCTATTTTGTTATATGACACTTCCAATCTGGTGTTTTGGAATTATGAGAAAGCTGAAAAAGGGAATCCACCCCTGGCCTTCATAGCTACTGGCAGCCTGGTCTATGGCTCATGGCCCTTAGGAAGGGCTTTAGAACATAACTTCTGTCTCTTTGTGCTGGCTCACATTATTCTGGATTGCACTTAGAAGGAGAAATGCATGGAATTTTGGATGCTAGCTTTCATTGAGTTCAAAACTGGTAGAATAGAAATATGCTTTCGGCAAATTCATGAGTAGTTTATTAATCATTTTATTTTTAAGGTTTCAGCTATCAAAATTAATAGAATTCTTTTCTATTGGACGGGAATAGATATTTTAAGCCTGTGACATTATTTCATTAATAGACTTGTCATAACTGAACTATTATATTTACCTAGGTAACTCAATGTGTGAATGCAGCACAAACATCATCCTACAACTTCCTACATCATCTATTACATTGCAGATATGGTGATCAATGCTAAATTTGAATATATTTTGATGATATTCTTCCTCTCCTCATGTTCTTCCAGATCCTCTCCCCATCCCTACCCAACAAACTTTAAGTTCTTTTTCAAAACACACAAAAATCCAATTAAACTATAAATCCTCCCAAAACAAAATAAGACAAAACAAAACTCTAATTACAAATCAAAACCCATGAAACCGTAACCAAATAAGAGCACACACTAAAGACAATAGAGTCCATTATATGTTGATCAAATACCCCTGAATATGAGAGTGTCAATCTAATAGAGAAAACAATTTTTTCCTCTGTCAATTCAGTTGTTAACCTTTACTAATTCAAGTTTTCATTAATTCACTCATTCATTCAGTTTTTAAAAATACTACAAAATAATATAGTAAGATAAAACAAAAACTATCACATCGAAGTTGGGCAAGACAAACCAACATAAAGAAGGTCCACAAATTAGAGGCCCACTCATTCACACACCCAGGAATCTCCCAAAAGCATTAAACTCATAGACATAAGATTTCAGTTCCTGAGTGTGAGAGTTTGTGTTTCATAGGGGATGTCACTGGTTCCTAATGTGTTGTTCCCAAGCTTTCCTGTTGTGGGTGAGGAAGGCTTAGTTCTCTGCTACTCCCAACCATGTGATTTTATATAATTATAAACACTGCCTACACCTCTATTATGTTGACATGCTCTCAGGCTTGAAGACAAGAGGCATTTATATCGGCGTGTTAACGTTATTATTGAGAGCAAAGGCAGTCCTAATGGGATTCTTCTTACAGACAAGGAAATAACTCCTTCCTCTTTTCATCCTGCTTCTTGCTCTGAGCTAGTTTTATTCAGTTGCTTTATCATCTCCCAGGAATTCTATACTGTCTGTTAGACTGTTTAGACATTATGAGAGAAATAAATACAGAGAACACCATGAAAGCCCTTCGAGGGCTTATTTTCTACACTCCCCACTAAGTTGATTGCTGAAAAGGCACATCCTTTCTTTATGTATCCCACATCTCTTGGGACATAATGTTTCCCTACTCTGCTCAGTGAAGACAGATATATTTTCTTTTCATGTGTACATCACACTTGGCTATAGTCAGTGACTGCTATGGTCTGAAGGCTTGTGGCATGGGAAGAGACAGGACCTGTATTCTTACCATCAGGGTACTTTCTGTGTTCAGCAGGGGAAGGATCCTGAGTGCCACAGGTTTTGTGATTATGAGTCCAAGATTGTTTTCTTAGCTCTGACTTTGGGAATTTCAGGACTTTGTAGTTAAGAATGCAAAAGTAAGATGGGAAGCTATGCACCTGGTGTAAGATATTTTAGGAGGCACACAATCCTTGTCATAGTCATTTATAGCAGACAGTATTCATATGTGATACATACATTCTGTTGTGCATGGCCGAAGGCATGAGGGGTTGGGGAAGTCTAAACATAGATTGTGGTCCCAACTGGGGAAGTCAGAATTAGTTCATTTGGCTCCTGGCCTCTTCCTAACCTAGTCTTTGCTCCTGGGTTTCAAACCTTTAGAACCAACTGGTTTCCATGAATATTGCCAGGTGATCGGTCTCCTACTTGATTACTCAACTTCAGTGCTAATAAAATATCTTCCCATCATTTGACTAGATACTGCCAGGCTGGCAGGGATGGATTGAGCTGTCTTTGCCTTCGAGGAGCTCATCATGTAAAAGCAGATAAAAATGAGGGTATAAATAATGTCAGGCAACATGTTATAAGCTGTCTGATATAGAAGTAAGAATGATTTACCCCAGGAAAACTAGGGAGTATTTGTGAAAGAAGAGACATTTGATCACGAACAGTACATTATAGACAAAATTTCAATGAAAAAATGAATTATTGGAAATATGAAATTATAAGTCAATATACGAACTTATAGGTACAGTGATAGTGATGGGTTTTAGTTTGTCTGAATACAAGCAAGAAAGACAAAAGACTAGACATTGTTCCTAAGTATAATGACCTTTTAAAAACATGGTAGTTTATTCTAGAAGGCATTACACCAAGAGTTGTGTTTGAGGAACATAAATTGAAAGAGTCAGGGCATCAAGTTCAAGCTATGTATCACCAAATTTACCATTGCTTTTGAATGAGGAGCTGTTGGGTCTCCCAGTACTTCTTCAGAAATATTTATAATGTAGTGACACTTAGGAGTACAGTGTCCACAAGCCCAGTGTCCAGAAACCAATGGAGAATACAGAAGGTTCCCTGATGTCTTCAACTTGTGTTTGTAGGATTCAAATAGCTTGTGTGGTATATGTTTTCATGTTGCATAGAAATTGGCAAGAAGAAAGTGAGAGGCGCATGGGAGAGAGCAGGAATCCAGCATGCTGATAGATACCAGTCATAAACAACATAAAGAACTTGGGACTCTTTCTCTTCTGCACATTTATGGAGCTGCAGAAGTAGGAGCCACCTGACTCCATGATGGATGATCATTGCTTGATAATGGTAGCTTCAATGTAAAAGAAAAAACAAACAACAAAACAAGCAGAGTGCCTGGATGCAATTTAAATAAATACTCAATTATATGCAATTACTAGAGAATGTAAGTAAAGAAAATGAATGAGTGCATTCATGTCAATGTATAATAAAGAAATCAAGCAGACATTCTCATATCAGATAAAGTTTAAGTGATGGACAATAAAAGATACAAGAAATGTTATTGTTTAATGATAAAATAAAATATATTCATCCAGGCTAAGTAGGATTCAAGCCAGTGAAGTAAGAGTCATTTAAAATGTATAGATCAATAAATATGATATGCCACCTTAACAAAATAAGGTAGGAAACTATTGATTATTTCAATTGATACCAAAAGGACATCAGGCAAAATTTACTTCATGATTAAAAATACTGAGCAAACTAGGAAAATATGGAAAAATACTTGGAGGTATAAAGCCAACTTAACTAAACTAAAGTAAATTAAACTAAACTATACTGAGTATGCAAGGTAAAAAGCCCAACAGCTAAATTATACTAAGTGCAAAGAAGTTACAATCTTTCTAAGATCTAGAATAAGCAAGGATGCCCACTTTGGCCACTGAAAGTTGCAAACGAAGGCACCATTAAAAAAGCATGGGATATGGTAAGATTTTATATTTAGAGAAATCCCAAAGGATATAGCAAACTATTGTAACTAATAAATAAATTTGGCAAAGTTGCAGAATTTTAAAATTTACCTAAAAAGTTAATACCATCTCTATATGCCAATAGTAAATTATATGAATAACATTGTGGTGGTTTGAAAGAAAATGGTTTCCACAGGGAATGACATTATTAGGAGGTGTGGCTTTGTTGTTGGAGTGGGTGTGGTCTTGTTGGAGGAAGTGTATCACTGTGGGGGTGGGCTTTGAGGTCTCCTGTGCTCGAGCTAAGCTCAGTGTAGTATACAGTTGCTTCTGATGCCTGAGGATGAAGATGTAGAATTCTCAGCTCCTTCTCTAGTTCTATGTATACCTGTATGCTACCATGGTGATAATGGCTGAAACTTAAAGCCATCCCCAATTAAACATTTTTATAAAAGTTTTTATGATCATGAAGTCTCTTTACAGCTTAGAAACCTTAAGACAGACATTAATAAACAATTCCATTTCTAAATGGTATAAAAGTACTCCCAGATAGCCACGTGATATTCCAAAATGTATCGTATGAATTGTTCTTGATATTCTTCCCATATATTTGGATCAATAAGATCAGACAACAAGATTATCAAAATATTCTTTTTTAAAGCTATACATACCCGAAAGGTAAACAGTCCCTATACTAGGTTCTCAAACTTCACTCTAATTGAATGATAGTAGTTTTAGTTCTGCATCGGAACAAACACTTTTTATTGCTGCTACTGAACCAGGCATGGTAGGCAACACCCCTGACCTCAAGCCAGGTGTTAAATGGAAGAGCAAGGGGCCACACCAGTGCAGGTGACTACAGACTCCATTTTCCATTTGGAATGAAACTAAAGGTAAAGTTGGAGAAATGAAATGGTGTTTTTCCTCAGTAGTGAGACTAATGAATTCCTGAGGTTCTTAATGACAGCTCCAGAGATCCATCCAGTGTCATATGCTGCTGTTCAAGGTACTGAATTTTCAGAATAAGGGAAAAATTAACATATTCTTGTGAGATTCTAAAATCAGTAACCAGTGCTACAATTTTTCAGGCAATTAAATCATAAATTAGTAATTCATAGTTGAACTATAAAGCATTTACATGCTTCAGAAAGGAGAAGGGTAACAATAGAGAGGGAAGTTTGGGTGGGGAGATGAATGGATGGAAGGGCAGCAAAGAGAAGGGGGTAGAGCGAGGAATAACTCACAATAACGATGTTGGAAAGAGCTGTGTGAAAACCTACTATTGCATAAGCTTCCTAGAATAGATAACTATTAGAAATTCTCATTAAAAATAATTTCATACATTAATTCAAAGTATATTGGACATTTTCTAAATGTTGATAGCTGCAGATGCCTGTCACATATAACTTGACCTTCTAAGAATATACAAGAATTAAGTTTTTAGGAAGAAATAAAAGATGAGAATTAGAAGATCTCTGCAGCTATAACAGCTTTACTCTCCCAATTTGGCTGCCCTGTAATCAGGACACAGGACCAAGACATACAATGACCAGACCTCAGGAGAACACAGACTGCGTGCATCAAGCTGGGGTTTTTGTAGCTAAGGAAAGGAAGGGGTTTCACTGTTTTCCTTAAACACACTTTTGCTGTTGTTATTTTTGAGATTGTATTTGATTACATTTCTCCTATATCTTCCCTCTAAATCCTCCAGTATACCCATCTCTTCTTTCCTTCAAGTCATGCCCTCTTTTTTTGTTGTTATTGCATGTGTGTATGTATTTTATGTATTCATATATATATTCCAAAATATAACCAATTGATTCCATATGGTTTTGTTTGTATAATGTTTTCAGAGATGACTTTTGGGCACTGAACAACCAATTTGTAAGCTCTTCTTTGGGGAGGGCCCCTTCTGATCCCAGCTTTACTCAATTTCTTGTTGTCCTTGTGTAAGATTGAGGCCTCATGAGCGCCCCCGCTCTACCCCATGCAGTTTGACATGTCCATAGGTGTCCTCTGTGTTCATTTGAGTACTTGGATGGCAGACAGACTGGTTTTTGAAACTGCAGGGTCTATTTTCTGGTATCAGGAAAATTTGCTTTCATCTGTTTCCTTCAAATAGCTGGCTTCTGGTAATTTTGGACTGAGTTTAGGGCCTAGCTTTTATGTGTATGTATAGGGGAATCCTTTATACCTTGAGAGTCTTCAAATACCTACAAGTTATACTGTTCCATATGAAGCATGTGGTGTCTCCTGAGGCCAAGAATGCTCTCCGGTTCTTCCTACCTTAGGCACTGTATGCTGGCATGTCATCATTATGGACATATTTAGCCTTAGAATTACAAGGGATTTGCACAATAATTTTTCCTACTCCAAATATTATATTTGAATAATTTTTGTCTCTTAGGATGTTTGGTGTCACTGATTGCTCCATAATTACTTTCCTGTCAATGGTTGGACTGGGAATTTTGTTTTTTGCCATAGCATTACTAAAAGGCAACTATAGATTCCATAGGAACTATTTGGAACATCATAATTAATTGCTTAAATATGACTTGTAGAAACACACCATACTTTTTATTTTAGCAATAAGCTTGTTATTAAAATGTGCCATTATGAGAATACTAAAACAAATTTTCACATAAATCGTATAGGATGGACTATGTGGTTCAAGTCATTACTATTATAAATTGCACTTCAATTAATTGTTGCCCATAATGCCTTTTTCTCTTATTTTCCTAACAAGTTTGAAAATCACATCTCACTGCAATATTTTGCATCTCTAGTTAAGTTGTTTTTATGTTCAAGTCATATTTCATTGCTCCAGATCCTTCTATTCACCAATAAATTGTGAAAATTCCATGACAGAAGTTATGCATAGAAAAGCCTTTCTTTTTCCTTAAAAATTTGTTTTTAAGGTATTTCAGATACTCTGATATTTCCAAGTCTCCAGACAAAACCAGAAAAATAATCTTGCCATATAAGGTCCATTTCTTCTTTATGTAGATAAATTATGACTGATTTTGTTCACTGTAATGTACCCGTTTTTCATGTTTTATTTTTCCTTTTATTTCCACATTTTTCTACATAAATGAGTGTAATTTAATTTTTACAAGAAGAACTTGAAGCTTATTTAAATCAGACCTTCAATCTACATTCTTAAACAGTCTCAAATATGTGTTTCCTAAATGGACAATTACTCTTTCTTTGACCTATCTTTAATTATAGAATTAGCTACAAAGCTTCACTTGACATAGTGTTATCAAGATATTAACCTTCAAAACATGTAAGCTATTGCTTTAAACAAGGAAGCTCAACTGTCAATGTAAATCGTCCTGATCTGAAATGAACTCCATCTCTGTCTTGGACAGCAACATTTCACAGATCAGGCAGCTGTTCATTGCCCCAACAAAGAAGATCCTCAAAGTTCAGAGACCTCTTACAGGAAATTGTTTCATCTGGAAACCTCTTACTGCAGACCCAGGTCATGTGAAAGTCCACTTTTTACTTCTCTTAAAAAGTGTAATTTTAATAAATGGAAGTACAACAGAGAATAAACATGAATTTTGCATTTAAGTCAAGTAGGATGAGTCAAAAAAGACAGATGGTAGCTGTCAAAGGGCTTTACAGTAGAAGGTCAGTTAAGGACAGAGCTGGACTTGAATGAAAAAAACCTAAGTGATCCACCCTGTCAGAAAGTACAACACAGCCGTCCAGATGCACTCCACAGTACACTGAAAGTATTTATGGATGGCTTTCATATTCATAGCAATTCATTTTGTATACTCCCAGAAGTCATGCCATCTACCTATAGAAATCACAAACATACACAAAATGACCAGACAGACCTTGTTTATATTATTACATGTTTCTGAATTTCTTTGCCTGACACTATGAAAAAATAAACAAGGCATTCACTTATTATACTGTAGTGACTGGTGCTCATAGAGACGTTGTGTGGCCAGATTGTTCTTTGCTGCATCTATTTGATAAAAAGGTGAGGATGAAAGAAGGAAATGACATTATTAACCATTAGTTATCTATTAATCTATGCAGAGTAATTGTTCATATACATTTGCTAATCAAGTAATCCATAAGTAAAGTCAATAATATACTTATAAAAGTGAAATCTAATTATATTTTGAAATTTTTGTTCTTCTCTGCTATTAATTCATGTTATCCAGTATTAGTATTCTCTCCGAATTTTATCCCCTGCCTGTACTGAGATTGTTTTTTACTTAGGAATGGCAGTGAGATAACTCAATGTGTTGACTGAACATACATGTGCGTTATCTGAAAAAACAGCATTTTGAAGTTCAATTGGTTCATATACATTTAAACATCATAAATTCAAGTTTTACTTCTGCCTAAATGTCACAAGGCCAGGATCTGTTTGCCAAGTAGAAAGCCATTTAAACACAGCACACAGAAGATCACGTTTCCTTGGCAACTAGAAACTAGAAATTCTCCCATCACAGTGTTCTCTAAATTCAGCTTACATGTCTGCACATTTTTCTTCTTTTATTTTTTTAAGAGAAAATGCAGCTCTAGAATAGTGGTTAACAAGAATGGATAATAGCACAAATCAGAAGACCATTAACAGGCAATTTGGCTGTTATTACAATTTCTATTCCATGTTCTTAAATAAATCCTTTAAATACTTAATGCTTAATTTGCACTTACCTCTGATTATCTTTAGTAACTGTCAATTTTGAAAAAAAAGTACTCTACATTTGTCTGTAATTTTTCTAATTAGCAAGTTGAAATTTATTCTGACCAATAAAACTACTATCATCATATTTAGAAAGTAAATAATTAATCGTGTGTGTATAGATCTGTGAAGGATGTTGTACAGCAGCTGGAATGCTCACCAAAGGTTTTATTAACTTTTAAAAATGCCTTATGTGGACCTAAAGATAATGTAAGACAGTGTAGGGATACCTAGTTACTTGGAAAATATTTGGAATGCTTCTATTTGTGGTAAACATCAAAACTTATATCCAAAGTTAAAAAGTACTAGTTGTTGCTTTACTGAATATAGTATTTTGAACTTTGGGGATTGCATAGATCACTGACTTTGGGTAAAATAACCAAGCACTAGAGCCCTAGTTACAATACTCCTGGTAGCATGTTTAATAAGGTGTATAGGAAATAGCAAAGTTTTTAAGGTCTTTCATGGCACTGTGTCTTGATTCTTATGCCTACACAGTTCTCTTGTCTTCTTTTCTTTATACCAGGAATAAGAAATCAAGGTCCAGAGAGCTAGGGAACAGGGAGCACCTTGTATCATACAACCATATTCATTAACTGACAGAGGTTATTATATGGAAGCAAGTTCTCCTGGTGCTTAACTGCCCAGCAGTCTAAAGTCTACATCTGGTCAAATGTGTTCTCAAAACCCTTGAGTACAATATATGGCTCCCCAACAAGGAAAACTGTGTCTTAAATAGCAAGAGACTTTGAAAACAGAGAACACGCAACACTTAAGTCTTTCCATTAACAACATTTTTAAAAAATGTAGCCTCAGTACTAAGATGAGAACTTATTGTACATGCTTGATAGTTTACTGAGCTTGGATATTTGGAATTCTTGATATTTTCAAATTATGATTCATTACCTCATAGACAAGTGGATTCACAATCTTTCTAATTGTTAATATCTCTAGATTGACAGGATACTGAAGGACACTAAAAATAAATCCCATACTAGCTCAGAATTGAGTATAATAAAAGGTCATTTATTTAGGGGATGGACTTACAGATCACAGTCCTCTGCTGGAACGAGAAACAGCAACCAAATCCTGTAGCACGAAAAGAATCCAGAAATGTGCTTTATAGTAATAAGAGGCCATGTCCAAGTGAGTGGGTAACTTAAAGGCTACTGGTAGTCGAAATTCCTATAGCACCTCCCTCTTTTGTTTAAATAAGAAAGTTCAAAACTTAATACAATGTTATATACAATAAGAACAAATATCAAGTATAAAGTTAGAATTACAACCAACATAAGCAATATCAAACAAGAAACATGTAATAAATGTATCGATAATTATCCTATTCTAATGAGTTTAAGTCTTGTATAATAAGTAACTTGTTCAAGTCATGAGAGGAAAGTAATGACAACTTTCTAGTCTTCAATGCCAAAAGACAGAAGAAGGGAAATAATATTACTTGAGTAAGCATGAAGTGCAAGCAAGCAATTTCCAAAATGTGCAACAAATGCCAGAGACAACTAGCTATCTGGGCAGTCACCTAAAGTCTCCTTTGCAATGTTGGAGCAACCAACTTTGGCTAAGGCCTAGGGTAACTAATAGACCATTTTCAGAGGCAGGAAAATTTTCAAAACTGTCTTAACCTGTCTTGGCAAGACTTGACAGTCTTTTTTCTTGTATCTTGCTTGTCCTGTCCAGACATCATACATTTTTTTGTCAGTGGTCAATGTGTGGGCAGTTTCTTGCCCAAAAGCCAGTTTTGCCAAGAAGAAAACAAACTCCAAGTGGAGTGTCTTCGGTGTTCAACATTCTCTCACGAATAGATTGGTGCTGCCAGGAGCAATTGTGTCTCAAGGCAACAGAGCCCTAAGTTATTTAAATGTCATGTTCTATAGCTCTTTGAAGTGGTTGAAGATTGCCTGTCTATGCAGAATACAATCTCTATGTATCTAAAGAACCTGATTAGTCTAACTATAGGTATGACAAAAATGGATGACTATTGACCTTTGAATCTTAATACCTATATAACTTAAAGACTAAGACTTCATATCAGAATATTAAACAATCTTTAAACAACTGTGCAACAAATGAAGACAATGATCTCATAATGTAAATGTGTAAGTATCTTGATCAGAGGTAGAAATGTATATTGTAATTTAATAAATATATCCTAAAATTGTATCAATATACAAACTGTCTTAAGCAGAGGTAGAAGCATGCATGCATATAATATGACAAAATAACTTTGCCTAGTTATACAAATGTTGTAGATGAAAATAGAAACATAGTCAATATAAATAAAATAGCTCACAAGTATTCACTGTATTTCTCACTATTAGTATTAGTGTGAGTAAGCTCACACTAATCTATTATCCCTTCCAATTTCCTCCTTTTTGAGTATAATAAAAGGTTATTTATTTAGGGGTAGACTCACAGACCACAGTCCTCTGCTGGAATGGGGAACAGCAACCAATCCCACAGCCAGAAAGCTGGAGGCACGGTTTACATCAGCATATATAGTATAAGAGGTATCCCTATAATAGAACACAAAAATAGGCACATTACAAAAGAATTGCAGCTCTAGATAGGTAAATCAAGAGTTAGATATTTTCAGGCATTAGTTAACAAGGTTTGTTTGCACCTTGGATGTTTGACATAAAGTGTGCTACAAATAAACACAGAAGTGTTGAGAGACTGAGGTAGAGTATGAGGGATTAAGAGGCATGGTAAAGGAAAGTCAGATGTAATTGCTTCTTAGTACAAAGCACTCTTCTTTCCTAGTTCTTTGTGTTCCATTTGTGCTACATGAATGCCATTTCAAGGACTGTGTGATGAGCTGACTAGGAAAATAAACTATGCTGCAATGGATCCCCTTAAAAAAGTGGCTGTGTCCTCAGGAGATGACTGCACACAACGCACACTGCATATATGGTGATTTAACTCTCCTTACTGAAAGATGTATCTTTTTTATTATCTGCGCCAAAAAAGGATACCTTGAGCTTTCTCTTTTAAGATAAATGATTGCAAACCATCCTGAGTAATTTTTATATGTAGGAAAGCCCCTGGTAGTCATGTATCTTCTGCACATAAAACTTTCTTTACATACACGTGTGGTTGTGTTAGTGTGATTCTAATTCTCATCCAAATTATATTTTTGGTAACAATTTCTTCGAAGATCAGGATTTAGAAGACAAGAATCTTTTCTTCTGTCATTCTGTGTCTTTCTGTCTCTCTGCCTTTATATCCCCAACCCCCTCTCTGTCTCTGTCTCTGTCTCTGTCTCTGTCTCTGTCTCTCTGTGTGTGTGTGTGTGTGTGTGTGTGTGTGTTTGTGTACAGGCCAATGTCAATATTAGGGTTTCTCCTTGATTGTTCTACATGATACCTTTTGAGATAGGTTCTAAACCCAGTAACCAGTGACAGATGGCTAGATGATCTGGTTAGTGAGCCAGGGATCTTCCTGTCTCAGTCCACCAAAGCTCAAAGCTATACTAACACTAAAGCTTTTGTTGTTGTTTCCTTGTTTATCTTATTTTATGGCTTTTAACTCTGGTACTGTTTGAGTTGTTGTTTTACTGGTGAGTCACCAACATAATCTTAAAGGAATTCTTATTGGGATGTTTGGAATACTCCTTTGGACTCTGAAGTTTAAAATTTTGTCCATGAAATTCCATACAGACTTAATTTTGAAATTGAATTTAATACATAATTTAAAGTTTTCTTTGATTCTCTGGAATGTATGACAGCTCTTGGAGCATCTCCATGACATTCATTGCTGGTTCTTTGGCTTGTGCTTTGATGGCTTCTTCAGGACATCATGACCCATGACTGCCTTTCGTTGAAATGTCTATGACGGTGGCATGTGTTACAGACAGTATTTGTCTTGGCCATTATTTTTATATCTCTGGGTTTCTGCATAGATCTCAGACAATAACTCAAATGTCACAAGCTATATTTCTTGCTGTGTTTTATAAAAAGACTTGTTTGTCAATCATTTATATTTGTTTAGTGTTTGCGTACTCTTTATCTGTGAAGGATGCCAGAAGCCTTTAAAAAAGGGGTTTATAGTATATCTTATGCTATATATACTTCTTTATAAGCTTCCAGAGAACAAAGACGACACACTTCTGTGTATTCCAAACATGTAACTCAGCTCTTGGCAGTAAACAAGTGCTCAGGGATGAGTCGGCTCATCTGGTGAGCGAGGGGCTGAATCCTGTACCTCTCACCCACTGAAAAATCACACATTCAAGGTCCAACATTCAATGTCTCTGGTCTCTGGACCTTATTGGGAGACAGGGTCTTCAAAGAAGTGTGCAGTTCCTTTGTTATGTGCCTATTCTTGTGTCATGTCAGTCCAGGGACAGTAGCAATTAGAAAGACCATGAAGCCAGCTCTCTATAAAGTAACAAACTGTAGTTTGAAAAATCACAAGTGTCATAAAATTTGAGCTTGGGTCAGATGTCATCAGCCCCTTCCAATACAATGAAAGTGATGCTGTTTTGAGAGAAGAGATTAGGAAACAGATCTATGGAAGGGGGAGAGGGTAGGAGGGAGAACCATCTAGACAAAGAAAGACAGTGCCAGCCTGCAGTCCAAGAGAAGGGATCTCAAAAAGAAACTAGTCTTTCCTGTGGATCACTTTGATCTTAGACTTCTCACCTCAGAACTCTAAAAGAAATTCTACTGTGAAATGCTCCAAGTCTGTAGCACTTGGCATAGCCGATCAAGGGACCCAAGCATGCATATTTGTACAAGTCTCCATCTCTGAAAGACCTCCTGTTCTCTCTCAACAGCTTCCCAGAGACCCACAGATGCCAGAACCCACTTCTGTTGCTACAAGTTTTCTACAATACATATGGGGGTATGGCAGACATTTTTCCATAAACATGGAGGCATCCTAACCTCTGTCTTCTTGCCTCTCTTTTACCTGAACATCACCAGCTCTGATTATCTGTAGCCAGACTGACTGCAGATGTTATGTTTTAAGAAGCGAATCATTTTTCTCTAAGACTTTGTTATACAATCCTGATTTACTGTACAGGATACCCAACAAGAATTGTATGTTTATATTTAAATGAGAATTGAACCCATGGAATTCTACTATCAGATGGGTGTGGGGGATTTTGCTGTCATTTGTTTGTTTTAACTATTTTTTTTGTGTGTGTGTGCAGCTTGCTTTAACATTTAGTGTTTATCAAGATGCATCTTTGGGCTTCTTTTAGTTTTCTCCCTAGTGTGAACATCTCACTGCTAAAGTTATTTTTTCCAATAAAATAGCATTCTTGATAGTTATCAGAGTAAGGACAGCGTTGAACATGCAGCCTGTGTGTTTCCATATGGGGACCTTGCCAGCTTCTCCCTTATGTTCATCTTTGAATGCTCAATGACATGGGTGTTTTTAATAGCACTTTTATATTCCTTTTCCAACTGTCTTCCTGCTCTTAAATGTACAGTATACAACAAGGAGTTCATTCCACCAATGTTTTCTCCAAAAGTAGCTTTGAGCACAAGACATCAAAAGCAAAATGAGTTTGGCAATCTTTACACAACATCTGTTCAGGGATTTTCCTCCTTTACTGAGAGGTGGAGAAAAAGGAGAAATAAATACATACAATATGGCAACTTTTAAAGAAACAACAAAACAAAACAAAATAAAAAACCCAAGGAGACTGTATGTGAAAAACGAATAAAAGGATCCCCCAAACAAAAAAAAAAGTACATGAAATTATATTCTACCCTAAAGACAAGTTCACATTTTATTAAGTTCTGCCCCTTTGGTGGTTCTACCGGTTGCAATGGTAATAGAGTGTGATTCACGGGTTTTCCCTTGCGTTCCCTGTTCCTCAATAAGCATTACTTACCATCAGGCAAATGACATCTGAGCCATCATAGATTTTCATTATTTGGCACTTTGGTTCAATGACCCAACCATACACAAAACACTGTATGTGTGCTTGTTCTGACGTTCATTGAGGAAACTCCACCTGTTCAGGAAATGTTTCTGCTTATTGCCAACATTTGGTGAACATTGAGGCCATCGGCACAGAAGGCAATTGTTTTAAAATTAATAGTAGATCATTCCCCTTTAAATACTCTTCAGCTTTTCTTTTTCCTTACATACACAAAATATATAAACAGTCAAGAGAGGAATGTGGTTTGAGAAAACCATGAGTCCATGAGGAGGCTGGTTTTGAATTAGTCACCTCATATCCCCCTAGAGGCTCAAACTCCTCCCTCTTAATGCTTCTTAGTATCAGGGTGCCTATACTAACTCTATTGAATTTTCATGAGACAAAGTGACTGACCTTGTCTTCACGTTATATTGTGCCGTCTTACTCTGTCAAGTTCTTCCTCTGTTTCCTGAAGTGAAGGGAGATAGTGGAAAAACAAAGGAAGAGAAGCATGGTAGAGAAGCATGAAGGATGAAATAATTAGGCAAGGCAGAAGGGGAATAGGCAGCTGCACATTGGGTCTATACTCTCCACTCCAATCTGAACTTCTATAGCTGTCTGGTCTGTGTCCTACATTGTTTTTTTACTTCATCAAGTGTTTGGCAATAGTAGCATTCTGGAAGAGATTTTGTTCTTCCTGTTCTACTCTGCATCTATCAGAATTACCTTTCCCAAATAAGTCTCTTTCTAGGATTTCCCCAAATTAAGATGTCTAGTAGCTTTCTGTGTCTAAAGAAGTGCAGGAACTCCTGCATTAAACTTAGACTTATCTTGGCTCACTCCCTATGGTTTACTCACTGGTTTTAACCTTAAGAAAACTGCTCCACATTTTGGTGGAGGCGCACAAAGGCAGAGCCAGCCTTTGCACGCACTGCAGGGCTTCTGGATACTGGAAAGAACCACAGAGGTTTGGAGGGGGTGAGTCTACAGCGCCTGCAATAGCTCCAGCTCCAGAACAACTAAGAAAAAAAAGCAAGTTTTATGGAAAGATGCTTTTAAAATGTAGACTTAGGAAATCAGAAGGAAAGATGGTGGAACATGGCTACACGCAGAGAATGACGAACCTATACCCTCCACTGTCATGTCTTAGCCAGCAGGTTGAAGCACCAAAAAAAAAAAAAATATAGAAGAATGGAATAAGGATTGTGTGGTGGAGAGAGGTGGGTGGAACAAGAGGCAAACATAGAGGATCAGTGAGAGAGACGGCTGCTGTGGACAGGGAACACACCCTAGTTAAGTAGAACCAACAGGGTGGTATGCAGCAGTCAGGAGCTTGCACTTTGACTCAGAACACATCACACCTGATTGTTCAGTCACAGGATTACCCTGTTGTGAAAAAGATAGGATGTCCAAGATTTTAAAAAGTTCTTTTTTTTTGTTTGGATCTCCTTTAAAGACAGGTATGGTCTGTGTTTCACCCTAAACGTCACTTTGGTAGACATGATCTGCTTCCCCAGACCCCTCCTAGGTGTAAATAGAAGTAATTTTACTTCAGATTTCCTATCATCTTATCCATTATCATTCAGAATGATGTTTCCAAGCATGAGTTCTCCTCATGATTGTATATAGCTTGAATTCATGTGACCTTTGCTCAAATGGCCTTGCTTTACCCTCAGAATATAAACTATGATGCTCTGAATAAAGTTGGCTATTTCACTAGACTTTAGTCTGACTCACTTTTAGGCCCCACACGCCCAGGTTCATGCTGACAGCAAGAGTGGTATCAGGTGACACTCTTCTACATTTCTCCACACGAGGTGAGGATTTGCTCCACCATATGTACCTAACGTGGTGTGCTGGTTTGTCCCAACCAATGGAACCATTCTATAATGGACAAAACCCTCTAAATCAGTGGTTCTCAAGCTGTGGATCATGATCCCTCTGGGTATCTAATGACCCTTTCACAGGGGGGTCTCCTGAAATCATCAGAAAACATAGATATTTACACTGAAGTTCATAACAGTAGCAAAATTACAATTTTGAAGTAGCAACAAAAATAATTTTATGATTGGGGTCACAGTATAAGGAACTGTGTTGAATGGTTTAGAAAGGTTAAGAACCACTGCTCTAACTGATAAGCCAAAGTAAATTTTCTTAGTTGCTTGTCCCAGATGTTTGCTACAGTAATGGAAAGCGGACTAACCAAAGAGTATAACGTTAAGAGAAAAAAAATACTCCTAGTATGTGTTGATATTTTCTTTCTCATCTAAATCCAACTTTCCCCCACCTGTTTATTCAACTCTGTTGTCTCTGTTAAAATAAGACAGTTGGGAGAAAAGCAAGGAACCGAGGTAATGAAAACAGCAGAAGTTTTTAGAGTAGGATGTATTCTTCTTTCTACCTAAATCAAAATATCTTTCTCCTATGCAAAAATATTATTCTCCCTCCTATTTTTTAAAAGAATTTTCTCTGGAGCTTAGGAAAGTACATATCTTCACTTGTTATCTTCGTTTTTCAAAAACTAATTTCTGCACTGAGCCCAAGCCTCCCAATCTTTTCTGAACCATTCTCAATTTTATAAAAATATACTTCACTAGGATGGTGAGATAGCTCAGAAGATAGTCACTTAATGCCAAACATGTGTTTGACCCATGGAATCCATGTAGTAAAAGAGAGAATTGAGTCCATAGGTTTCTCTCCAATCTACATTTGTGTGCTATGTACATTTCTTACACACAATAAATGAATAAATGCATAAAAGTATGGATGTATATTAATATGCATTACCTCCTACCATTAAAAATTATGTAGAGGCTAGAGCAATTAAAAACAAGTTATATTGGGACTGGTGAGACACCTTAGAGGTTAAGAGCACATGCTACTCTTGTAGAACATTCTGGTTCAGTTCTAAACACCCACTTGGTGGTTTACAACCATCTATAACTCTAGTTCCAAGGGTTTGGATGCCTTTTTTGATCTCTGAGGGTAACAGGCACACATCTGGTATACTTGTATGCATGCAACAGAAGAGAGCCACACATATAAAATAGAAATACTTATATAAGTATTGCAACCAGCAATAGCAGTATCAAAGCCGGGTTACACTGCTGTCTTTTATAATTTATTCGAGGAAAAGAGACAAATCTGAACCTGGTGAGGTATTCACAGAGAGGCACAAAATACTTAGAACATGATTATCAATTCACACAGCAAGAGAGGGTTGTACTGAGTGATGTGTTTACTGTCTACTGTTCCTCTGGAACCAAAGCTCTCCTTCCTACTGCCACAAATGGTGTCTGTTGAAGATTAAAGCAAAGTACTTCCAAGACCAAAGGCAGCATCTTCTAAGTTTATATGTGACTTCTCCCGAATTTGGTGTCTAATGACGGTCACAACATCTTTCTGTTAATAACCCTAAAAGAGCATTTTTAATCCATATCTACCCACATGATCAGCTGAGGGTTTGGTTGCAACCTGACCTCTCTTTGTTTTGCTTTCTGCCCATCCCTGTTCTCTCCTTCACAGATGTTATTATAGAGTTCTAGTTAATAAAATTTCTCCATGCAGATCTCCATTTCTGAGTCTGTTCCCAGGAACATCCACGAAGGATAATGGTTTGTTTTCTCAAGGTTGTTGTTATTTAGTTTTATTATGACACCTCACTATTATTTATATTTAATCTCATAGCTAATAATACTTCATTATTTTATTCAAAATATGTAAACTTGTTGTAAATCAAGCTTGGAAAATGCATACTTTTCCATAATTTATTTCTCCTACTCTATTGTACATTTTGATTCAAAACTTCCCATTAGATCACTGGCTAATCTTCTGGGAGACATTTTATCTGATTTGTGATTTTCTGAAGAACTCTAATTTATTATAGTACCATTATGTTATCTATTAGGATTATCTATCATTTTCTAATAAATGTAGGACTCAAGGTTCTTCAATTTTATCTTATGAAGCAGATTTTTTAAATTCATGCTACCCTTCTGCTTCAGTACAGGTTTCATTAAACACATAAATCAAAAATGTCCTCTTACAGGATAGAGAAAATCAAGATTCAAGTAAGTAACTCAAACATTATTTTTGGGCAGTGCCGACAGGTTTTCTATCTATTGTTTTCCTTATACCACAATGGCCACATCTACACACCAGGATAATAAATTATGTGTTTGTTTCTGTTTATCCAGCCAATTTAGATATCTTGGATATCTCATGTCATGCAGGAAGATTATATGTGATTTCTGAATACACGATGCTGGTACCTAAGATTTTATTTATGGTAATTTATAGAGATTTCTGCTAATTGTCACCCTAGTGTTGTCTGTACCAGTAGCTTGAAATCTGCAGCAAAGAACAGTTTGGAAAAGAGCTCCCATTCTTCATACATACTTTGTATGTTGATCTCAGGGAGATGACGATTTTCTGGGGCAACTGTAATAAAATACATAGACTGGATAGCTGAAGCCAATAGAAATGTATTTTTTCTTTTAGTTTTATGTATTAGGTGTCTGAAATGAAAATTCCATTTGGCATGCACATAACTGTTTTTTTCTATGCATAAGTCTGTAGGGCAATTTCCTATTGTATAAGTACAATGATCAATGTTTTATCAGGGTTCCTTTAACTGCTTTACAGAGAAAAGAAAACCCAACAAATCTATCCATTTAAAGTCTTGTCTCTAGAGATACTAGGAGCTCAAATTTGGTTGTGTGAGTTTTAGGAGCAGATACAACTCAGCCTGCAAGAGAGGACAAAGAGGATCCTTCTGTGCAGCTATATGGAACAAAAGACCCAGTGATTAGGTGTGATATCCCCACATGCTAAGAGACTGACAGAGTGTCACCCAAAGCCTTGCTGAGCCTCTGTGGATTATCTGCTTCTAGTTAATAGTTTATGAGCTGGTGACATCCAGCCAGAAGAAGAAACCCCAGACAGCAAACAAACATCACATGATTCTTTTTCTTGGCTACCTGCCATGTTACAGGCGAATCTCAAGAACTAAAGATTTAGATGTGACTAACAGGCAGACTCTTGTTCTCAAGAATCTTCCTGTAGACAGAGGCTTTTCTGTGTCCCTCCTGGTCCTGTCGCTGCCTATAAAATAATCATTCAGACTATATACAAAATAGTTATAATTGTTTGGCTGGTGGCTCAGATTTATATATTTACATATAAATTAACCCATTTTAATAATCTGTGTATGTCTATGTGACTTCGTGGTGTTACAGTTCCCTAGTACATCTAGTACATCTTGGATTTTAGGCAGCAAAAACATATTTTCAGAATAAATGAGGTATATGTACACACACACATGTTTGCATATAATTATGTACTATTCCCCAGTTCATTATAACTTCTGCATCCTTACTCTCTGCACTGTGATACTGTAACTCTTCCCTTTAATAGTAGAATTTAATTAGCTTCAAAAGTGGCAATTTTGTCATTTATTTTATTAATAGAATTCTACAAAACTGATTGTTATAGTATGTGTCTTAAATGATCTGCAAGGGCTCATGTTTTGAATGAAATCTTGATCGCAGCTGTTTATATTGCTGAAAAATTACAGATGTTAGCATTGGGTCCACATAGGCCAGGTGAGCTGTACTTTTAAGGTGTGAGCTTACTCCTGGCCCCTTGCCCTGCTGTCTGCCACAAGTGAGCCGTGTTATTCTATCATACCGCTCTATGCTGATAATCTGTCTCACCACAGACTTAGAAACAATGGAACCAATTAAAACCATGCATCAAAATGAACATTTCTCTCTTCAGGTTGGTTTTCTTCAGTGTTTCATTGCAGTGCTATAGAACTGAGTGATATTCCAATGAAGCAGCTCCACGACTGAACTTCAAAAGATTTACGATAATTCTTCATTTTCTCTTGTCACCCAGTTGCTGTCCTATGAAAAGGCTGGCCCGTGTCCCCAGGGAATAGACAGCCACAATTCAGTCCACATATAAAGCAACCTTATAAGCTTCTGCAGACCTCATATGCATGGGCAAAATCAGTTGTGTTGACTCAGATGTATATTAAACAAGAAAAATTGGCTAATAACCTGGTAACTATGGAGAAGAATTAAATGATTGTTTTTAAGCCATTGAATTTTACATTACTTTGCAAGTAAAAGTTTTAATTGATACAATTCTTTTAGATTTCCAAACTGAAAAATGTATATCGATATGAACAAGCTGAATCCATAGAAAATTTAGAACAACGTCTGTGCTGTATGAAATATATGTGTTCCTTAGAAGTAGGGTGCAAATTTAGCAGGCAATGGGAAAACAATTAGGGCACCAATTGATTATTTAATGGAAAATGTTCACAAGATATAAGTAAGGGAATAATAACCACACTTTTTATATTCTTACTTAATATCTGAGTGAAATTATGCCACATTAGAAATTAAGGAAGATGTGAAGTAAATAACATCTGTCTTGCTTTGTTGTTTTTTCCTAGAGAAACTGATCTTTCACTTATTCTGGCTACATATGCTGTGTCTTGTATCTCGTTATTCTATGTCTTTCCTTCTACTAGCCAAGAGTACAAGGACATTAGAAAGTTAAAATCGGCACAGAGACTATTGCTGCCAGGATTGATTGGGGAGAAATGATTATAATTGCAATTATGGCCTTCACCAAGATTTTTAAACACCCTATGCCATTCATCATCCAAACTTTTTCAGATGTTAATGTACTTTATACATCACAAGATTATCTCATACTATGATAATTAGAGTCAACTGACAACCCACTCATCAGTGGATGGATAGTCTAGAAGTTTTTATATCATAAAAAGCCATTATTTTCTAAAATTTTTTGAAATTTATCACTAGGGTGTCTGTAGATCAATCTTTGATGTATGTGAATGCATGCTTCTAGCTTCAGTGGACTTATGGAGATGTATCAAACTTTAACTTCAGAAACTTTCTGTGGGCCAGTCATACTCAGCAGGAAAGACAGGATTGTTTTGCAAGGACCTGAGCTAGGTTCCCAGAATCCATGTTAGATAGCTCTCAACCACTTCAAATCCACTCCTTACAGATTTTCTGGCCTTCTCAGACACCTGTACTCATGTGCAGGACTGCACACACAGATACATGTACACATCAATTTTAAAAGTATAGAAACCCCAAAACATAGTATATTTAATCATCTCTAGTGAGTTTTCTGTTACAAATATGACAAGATGACAGTGACCAGAATGGCAGCTGCTAGAATATGAAGACAGACCAACATTGTATTGGGAGCCCCTTTGCTTTAAGCAGCCATCTTTCATAGAACATCTTAGCATTTACATAGGTGAAGGATAATGCCATTTTTTTTTCATCTTTAAGTCCTGGTTTTCTGTAGTCAAGCTAACTAGGAATTAGGTTAAATCTTTTTCAGATGTCTCTTTTGCAATGATCTCTCCTAATCAACTGACTTTGTACTGTAATCCATAATTGTAAAACTTTTCTACCTTTATTAAGTGCCAATAACATCTTCTTTCAAACACATTATTATCATCTCACATAACACATAATAACGTGATTTATTTACATAGTATATCCATGCTCAAATAGGTCTTCACCAACTATGAGCTAAAAAGCCCACGAAGAATTTATTTTGCTTGATGACATCTTTTAACGGTCAAGAGAATCAATATGAGTTTGTAAGATTAATCAATGAGTTTATTAATCCTGTGGCTTTTTCGGGGAGAAATGAACAGATGTTAGTTCCCACCAGATAGGGTGCCAGTGATGGACCAAATAAAAGATTCTACTGAAGTCTATCTTGCTGTACCCTTGAGTTTACTAAGGTGATTTAAAGGCACTTGATAAGGGAATATTCACAGGAGCTTGGGTGATGTCACTCGTAAAGCTCCACCAAAAGCTCTGCTTTTCTCCAGGAATGGTTGTCTACTCAAGTGACTTCAGGGAGGAACTTGTAGCTTTTTGAACTTCTTGGATCCTGCACGTTTCACTTCTTTCCTGGGTATTAAGAGCTTCCCTGTATCCTCCATGAATAAATGCCTCAGTTCAAAGAATTTATCTATATAACATTAATGATACTCTAGAAAGATAGTGCATGTTGATAGATTAGATACTAATCTTTTAGCTCCTCATGCAAAGGATGAGGAAGCTGATGTAATGTGAACCAGCTTCAACCAGGATACCTATAGCATAGACCATTAGGCTCCAAGTTCTTGCTCTGTTAAGTTTCTCATTTCATTTCTCACTTCGTCTCATGGTCATTTTCAGGTAAATCTTTAAGAAAAAAAAGAATAAACTTAACATTAATTATAAGTCTTTCTTTAAAAGTTACATTTTATTGCCAAGCTACAAAATGTATGAAGTTGGCACTGACAGGGAGAAAAAAGAACAAAAGTCAAGAAGGTGCAGAGGGCAAATGATGCTGTTACATATACAACAAGGTCTGATTTTAGTTGACAGTGGTTAAGTTTTGCCAATACTAAAAATGCAAACCCAAAATTAAAATGCTGATATTGAAACAGTATTAAAACACAATTTATGCATAGTACAGTATCACATCTTTCATTAGAGAAACAGAATGTTTAGAAATTAACCATAGGTGTAAAATTCATATCACATATACAATTTGGCAATGGTAATCCCACTATAGACAACTGTTAAATTATTAAGACTTAACATCAAGTATTTATCTTGCTTAAAGTTATTTTTCGTGCCAGGCAGTGGTGGTACTCGCCTTTAATCCCAGAATTTGGGAGAAAGAGGCAGGCGTTTCTTAGTGAGTTCCAGGTCAGCTTGTTCTACAAAGCAAGTTTCAGGATAACCAGGACTGTTATACAGAGAAACCTGTATCAAAACTGCCCCCCTCTCCAAAAGTTATTTTTCATGTGAAATATTATTTACAAAACTTCAAGAGCCAATCTAATGGGAATTTGCAAAATGAAAACCAAAAGAAATTAAGAAAGAAAAGCAAGATTTGATAGGAAATAAGGACATTGAAAGGGGCTAGATGTCATTCATGCAATATTCTAGATGAAGAAAGGAATATGTGAAATTGTTTCTGTTTTAACATGCCATGATCTGGATATTCCCCAAACTCTACTAAAATCCAATGGTATGAGAATTGATGAATAAACCCAAATAAAGTTACAGGACATAAAACTTAATACATAAATTTGTCAGTCTTTTTATATACCAATAAGGGATTAAGGGAATATCTATTTAAAACAGTAGGAACTATTGAATATTTAAGTGTAAATTGAACTAAGTAAAAAGGACATTCATGGATCTTATCTACATGGGAGGAAGAAAAGGATGAGATGTTCTGAGTAAACTGGGAGCATGGGGATCATCGGAGAGGGGGAGAAGGGAAGGGGATAAAAAGGAGCCTAGTGGAGAAAAATATATAGCTCAATAAAAACAATAAAAAGCCCGAATCAGTAAAATAAGGCATATTTTTTTTACCCCTGGAGAACAGGATAGATGGGGAGGAGAGCACCTTCCTTGAAGGGATGCAAAGGTCCGGTACCCAGAAATGGGAAGAAAAAAATTGTATGGGTTTATTTATAGACATTTTATTCTTTTCCACTGACTGATGCATTTTGTGCTTTAAATGTATCTATGTATCTATTTATCTATATACCTATCTATGAATATTTGTATGTATGTATGTATGTATGTACATACGTATGTATACAATTCATCTTTCAATTCATTAGTTTTTCTTAGCTGTATCTATCTATCTATCATCTATCTATCTATCTATCTATCTATCTATCTATCTATCTATCTATCTATCTATCTATCTATCTACCGATCTCTCTATCTATCTGATGTGTGTGTGTGTGTTTCACCTATTTGCCTATATGTGCACCAGATATATGCAAGTGCCTGCAGACTCTAGAAGACAGTGTTCCAAGTGACTGCAAACCACCAATGTGGGTAGTGAAACACTAACCCAGGTCCTCTGCAAGAAGAGCAGCACTTGCAGTCACCGAGCAACCTCTCCAGCTTCCATTTATTTTAGTTAGGTTATCTTTTAATATGTTTTGAGATCAGAAAAAATAACATCTTTATCATAGTATCTCAACAAAGAAACTCAGAACGGGGATTTTTATTTTCAAAATTTAAATATCAACAATTGTAACATTTAAAAACTGCCAATTGTTGTTCCTTGAAGTCCATATCTTTCAACTTTTATTATTTCCTTGATTCTTAGCCACACATCAGTTAGTTCTTCAAACAACAAAGAGCTTGAGCCTAAAGTTTGTTACCATCCTGTGACTGATATCACATTGTGGCTACTGAAATTCCTAGTCTTTGTGGTTTTTAACATCTGTGTTTGTAGAAAGTTATTTCCTGTAGTTTCTACATCCATGTACCCACCTTCAATGTCACCTTGGACCTTACAGCAACTTTATCTCTGAAATTGCCAGAACATCTCATGCTTTGATTAGAACCGCCTCTCCTTCCACTCTGTTTGTTCAACTAATCCCACTATGGCTATTCATCACCCTCCACCACTTTGATTTATTTGAGCTCTTGGCTTTCTTTCAATTCATTAGTTTTCCTTAGCTGACTTATTTGATGTCATAGGCCAGTATTTCAATGAGATTCTTGGCAATGCTTTTAGCAGTCCTCTTCCTTCTGGTTTTTAATTTAGTCTGTTTAGAAAAGTCCTTATCCAAGAGCAAACTCTTCACACTTTCCCATTGGCATCCAAGTAGTGCCATTCTTCTGAAGTTCATAGAGCTGAATGACTTTGGCATCCAAGTAGTGCCATTCTTCTGAAGAAGTTCATAGAGCTGAATGACTTTGCAGTGAATACCCAAACATCTGCTTTACCTGCAGCAATTTAACAATGAACACATCTCCCCACGTCTCCTTCAGATGCTTTCCTCTGTAAACTCCCCTCATTCATGTATCTGACTGTTTTTGAACTGCAAATCATGAAGAGTGCAAATGACATAAAGTAGTTGCATCCTCTATCCTCTGTAGCTCATGTCAGTCTGCATCAATATCCCATAGTTCCCATCCTGTCTAGAAAATCTTTGACCAGGTTTTCTATTCCAAAGATGGGTCACAGCCCCCGCCCCCAGTGTTTGCAAGGACTTTTTATTACTAACTCATTCTATCTCATATATGCTGACGTTTTCTAATTTTAAGAAAATCTTGAATTGCTTAGATCATTTTCATTTAAAACAAATAAGCAATCTCTCTTCAATTCCACCACCTCTTTTGGTTTCCACCAATGGAAACTGTATTTTACAAAATAGATACGGCAATATCTCCTACCCACTTACTTCTCACAATGTGATCTTGAACTTTTATTTTCATTAAGGGAAAGTCAATCTCTTCCTCTTGATTCTAGGTTGAGCTTTTTGAGTGCATTGACTAAGAGAGAGGGCATACTACACATGTGACTTCTTCATACAAATTCTTCCTAGGGACTTGTTTGAATTTCTCAAAGTATGATATATCAACAACAAGAATAAGAATTCCAAAAATATAGGGTAGAGTTACATACAGGGCAGTTTTACTGTGTTGGGGTTGGAGCCAGGGACTGCCTTAAGCATTCTAAGTACATTTTCTAACACTGAAGTACACCTTAGCCTTACCATTTTTAGAATATAATTTTGGTGGTCTCATAAGCACACATCTCACAGTATATGATGAGACCATGTTGTGAAATGACTTATTGATTGTGCCTAGATGAGACAGAGTTTGATGTCTTTACACATTGCAAAGGTGTTATTTATGCTTTCTCATGTTGGAAGCTTGGAGAGCCCGTCAGTGTGTACTTGAAGAGTATGGATCACACTTGTTTGAGGTATTAATATACTTGGCATTGTCTTGAATTAGAGCACTACCTCATTATTTATTATTTGATAATTTACTTGTATCAATATGGTCTTGGTTTATAAGGTCCTATCATGTTACTAGCTTTTTTTTTGTCTTGGCTTTAAAAATTAATCTCTCCTTGTCCCTCTTTTCTCCTCCTCCTTTTTACTATATTATTCATTTTGTGTCTCAAGTGCCAAGTGTAACTTTGAGAGTTCTTTGTCTTAGGTCTTATTATTTATTTGTTTATTTTCTTTTGATTAAAATTTTTTTGAAATATAATTGTACTACTTAACCCAGCCTGGCGTGATATTCTCTATACAGCCCAGGAGGGCCTAGGTCTTTATCCTTCTGCCACATGGCTTTAGTTTAAGGACTTCCTTCCTTTGTGATAATCTAAGGTACTCAGACTCGTCACTCATAGTCTTTAACCATTCCTGGAAGCCTCTTATATTGTTCACTGGAGAGGAATACTAGGGACTGAAGTTGAGGTGGAGGTGTGCTCTTTGCTCCTGCACTGTCACTGCATTCACGACGTGTCCACTAGCACAGCATGACTGTGTGTATATGCTAACTCATACACACACAACACAAGTGGTTTCGGTTTTTGTCGATTGCTTCATGGTTTACAGTTAAAAGAAGCAATCAAAATTCTTTTGTTAAGTATCATGGATACAATTTAGAGTATTTTTTTGAACAGTCTCTGACATGAAGTCATTCTGAAATTAGGTGCAAGTCACTTAACCAGTAGAGGAAGAAGATCCAGTGAATGACTTGAAATGTTATTCAACCCCAAAGTGCTTGTTCACCTCTAAGCAATGGATCTCCTTAGAGCTTTGGTGAGAACTTCATCTGCAGGAAGGAGATTCACAGTAAACACTGTCACAGTCTCTTTAATGTGTCTGTGGATTGGCATTATGCAGATATATTCTTATCAACCAGCCAGGGGTTCATTTAGTATGTTCACTTATTCTCTTCTATTCTATTCTGAACATTAAGTTAATAAGTTATGATGAATGCATTTATTAAGCCCTCTCTGTGTAAAGATCATTTATCTTTTGTGATTATTTAATTTTTCACAGTTGGAATTTTCATTAGAATGCCCCCCACCATTTATAAATACATATCTTCCCACCTATTCTTGCTCCAGGAAGAAGACATCTTTGGCACTTTTTACTTTGTAAAACATGGTTTATTTTCCTTTATAAAAATATAATTCATAGTCGGGCAGTGGTGACACACACCTTTAAACCTACACACACACACACACACACACACACACACACACACACACACATAATGCTAGAAAGATTCCCAGTTATTGAAAAACAAATAAGGTCTTAGCATGTTTTCACATCTATTTTAAAACTATGTGTCATCATGTTGTCTCAAAAGTATGTCACAGACTTCCTTCAGTGTGTTGAACCACACAAAGAGAAAATAAGAACAAATTTCCACATATTTTCAGTGAAATATCAGCTAAGACACTCTATGGTTCACTGATTTAGGTACTTACACAGATGAATGCAACCTGTTCATAGCAAACCATTTTTTCTCTTTTGAACTTGATGCTAAGATCTTTGTTTTTCTAGAGTGGAGTTTGTTTAGTTGCAAGATTCTCTGGGTGTAGAGTTCTATAAATCTTCTCATCAAATATTGAGCTTAAGCAATCCACCCAATTCTGATTTTCATTTGGTGCTAACCAAGTGGAAATCCCTTATATCACGCCTCCACATTAGAAACGGCATTTCAACAGGCAGCTATATACTGTATCCTGCTTAAAGTTTAGCTTCAAGCATTGTTTACTAAAAGATTTAAAGTTTAAACATTTTAATATCAGGATGTTTTTAGACACCTCCCTGGCAATCACAATCTCTTTGATTTGGTCTTATGAGTGACATTGGATTCATATGATGCGATGCAGTGTGCCAGTTGAAGGGGTGCTGGATTTATTTTTCTTCATTTTCTTTTCTGAAATCATAAGTTCTCAACAACATTAAAAGGAACATCTTCATGAAAGTATCTAGGCTTTTTATAGATGAATGTTTCTCATTTCATTGTCTGAGGAGAAAGCTGTTTATAGGGCAACTTATTATATAAACACCCCTTGATATTTCTTAATAGAAATCAATATCAAAGCAAAAGAGATGGCAGATACAATTTAACTAAATGCCATAGAAAAGATGCCCTACAAAGTTCTTAAAAGCTTAGCATGTATTGTATTTCAATTGTATAAATGCATGATATACACAGTTAATATTCATTGACCCTTCATAAAAATGGAGCCTTTAATAAGAATATCAGAAAAAGAAGATTTTGATTCATGAAATGTCTTCATAGTCTTCATTATTTTCATATGTGTTATTATCTAATAACTTATGGAGGAATGCTTTGGGGACCCCAAAAAGTGCTTGGGGGGCTATTTTTATCAACAAAGATAAGTACAAGTGACTAGTACTCAAGTCAATAACACTGATTGAATAAAGCAAGATTTCAATACTGAAGAGAGCACCATTCTCACAGTTGAGCCATGTGCCAGTCCAGAATGCCCTAGACAGTGGCCGAGACAAAGCTGACAACAGCAGTCTTTAAACATCAACAATGGCCCCCAAAGCCAGTCTTTGTTTACAAAAGAGGTGAGTAAATGGAAAGGCAAAGGACCATTCTTTGTCCTAAAGAAGGGTACTTTGGAGTAGTCTTAGTCAGGGATGGCGCAGAAGAGGGAACCTATGGGGTTGTATATTCTCAGCAGTGTGTTGTGGCAGTGGACAAATTACGATTGTTTTCAAATATTTTTTATTGAGTTAGTTGTTTCTCTTTTGCCAATTATCCTTTTTGAGCTAGAAACTATAGACTAAAACCCATCTACCACATGGGATCCATAGGAATCCAACTTTAAAGTGCATTTAGAGAAATGCCTTGAACTTCAAGGACAAGGTGATCATACGGAGGCAATACCATGCTTTCCTAATAACTCCAAAGTCACTGTCTTAGTCCACTTCCATGGTTTGGAAAAGACAAACTCTTGACTTGTGGACAAGTTCTGTCACACATCTTTTCATTGACCACAGTAAAAATTTGACTGATATTCTCTTATCTTTTTTCTGTCATATTTTATCCTATCATATTTTCATTTACATCTAATGTAAATTCCTTAGTTTCCTTCAGTTGATTCTGTCTTTATTATAAGAATATCATGCCGACAGGACATAAAGTATTTTTTGTTTTTTTTTCTAGTATATTCTTCTTTTCTTTGTATAACTCAGGTTTGTTATTTCACTAATATGTAGAGAAGAAAAAAGATTACAATATAACTTAAAATTTATAAAAGTTGTAGTGTGGTGGTCTATTATAATTTTGTATTAAATTACCAATCAATAGAGTAGACCCTTTTTTTATCCTTCTGAAGCAGTTTTCTACTTATGGATCACGTGACTGTTAAGGATCCAAGACTGTAGTGGCTCACACCTGTAATCTTATCATTCAAGGGGCTAAAACATGGCTTGAGGGCAGCCTGTGGTCCTGAAGATCTCCAAACCAGTTTGAAATACAGAAAGACTTTTCCTGAAGCAGTGCAGGAAAGAACAGACAGGCAAAATAAAACAGAGGGTAAAGCAAAAAATGAATCTAGGGCTGATCTTATTCTCTTCTTAATTTTATAGATTTGTTGAGAAATAGTTCATATGCCTTGCAGTTTAATTTTTAAATTATGCATATTTTTATTAGTTTTCTTATATGTCATAAATGTGAATACTTACCACAATTGTTTATGTTTACATTTTAATCACATCTGAAATCAACCTGGATGGCTTTCTAGGTACTGTTCTCTTTCAAGCTTTGACCATGGTCAAACTCTAATCCTCATGTTTCTTCTTTGCGTTTGCCTGTTTCCAGGTGTTTCATATCATTGGAATCCCCTATGATTTTTTTTTTATCTTTGACTTCTTTCACTTACCAATTGTTTATTCACTTTGATAAAGGCGCCAGGACTGAATTTCTTTTTTCAGTTGACTAATGTTGCCTTGTATAGATGTGATGTATTTTGCTTACACATGATTTCAGTTATTTCTATATTTTGGTTAACATGACGAATGCTGCTATAGATATTCATGCATAACTTTTACTATATAAATTTTCTAGGGGTGGATAATAACATATTGTCTGGTGATTGAACATGGGAATTATAATTTCCTACAGTTCTGTAGGCTGAATGCCCAAGATCAAGTTGCTGGAAGAGTCTGTTTCTCTGTAGACTGTGCGGGAGGAAAGGGAGAGAACCGCCTGGCGCTGGTTAAAGAGAGAGCCCTCAGAAACATATTAGTAGCTATAGTATGTATGGAGTTACTGATAAATTACACAGTTTATTATCAATAAGACTAGCTTCAGATTTTCTCTAAACAATGTTTCTGAGAGAATAAAACAGTCTGACGGGGACATTTAAGTGTCTGTCACTGCATGCTATTCAGTGTAAGTTAAAGTCACCGTGAGATTGATTTGTGCAGACAATGAGACACTTACCATTGTCCTTCCAGTTTTGTTCTTTGCTTATTGAAAAACACTACAACCAGCATGAAAGAAATGCCCCAGCCAGAAATTGTGTGGAAAATGTGTCCTCCAAGGCAGTCATCTGTCTTGTAGAATGAAACTCAGTAGAGACTGGCTTGTTTACATGATTTAGCAGGCTCCTGAGTATACAGATTTACATTCCAACAAAGAATTTCTTAATTTTCTTTTAAATCTGTAGTTTTACTGAAAGGGTGTAGTTCCTTTCAGTACATTAAAGACTATTCATTTTTTCAACCAACTGTTATTAGGGAGACGGAGATATTTTATGAAGAGCTGTAAGTGGAAATCTTCCTTTTTGCTACCTATCTGAGAATGGAGCTTAAATTTTGCCGGAAACTGCTACTTTTATAATATCTCCTTGATACCCTGACATAGTCCTTGCCAAGTATGGTGGAAATTCTCCTTCCTTCTCTCTCCGTCTTTCCTTCTCTCCTTTCCCCTTTTGTCCTCACTCCAAGTCCCTCTTGCATTTTTCTACGGTATAATCACATCAGCTAACACAATTCTACCTGAGTCTATCTCTTCCTCTCGGCCATTCTTTTTTTTTTTTTAAGATTTATTTTTTATTGAGAAAAAAAATTTCCTGCCTCCTCCCAGCCTCCCACTCCTCCCGCCCTCCCCCCACTCCTCTCCCCCTCCCTCTCGAGTCTGAAGAGTAGTCAGGGTTCCCTGC
>NC_022021.1:44006678-44037663 GCF_000317375.1 Microtus ochrogaster
TACTGATGAATATTTTGCATATCACCATAGAACCTTCATCTGGCGATGGATGGAGGTAGAGACAGAGACCCACACTGGAACACTGGACTGACCTCTCAGCCATTCTTAAGAATGATAATGCTTTGCCTATAAATCACAACCTAAAGAACTTAGACAACAATGAGAACATTAAGAGAGACTTACATAGATCTAATCTACATGGAATGTAGAAAAAGACAAAATTCAAAATAAAATTTTGTTTTTTTTTCCTTTATTTTCCTTTTATTTTCCATTCTTTCTCTTTAAAACTTTTTGGAATCAGATTAATGTTTAGAATTTTTCTGATGCCCTATGCTGGAGAAACTTCAAAGTGATGCCTGAGAGGCATTGATAGAGAGAGAACAGCCTGTTTAAGTGGAAGGCAGCGAGAAAGAGCACATCTACTTGACTTGAATATTGAATTTTATCAGCATAAAAACAGTACCATACACGGTGTTCCTTTACTTGGCTGACTATTTCCTTTGGCTTTTACTCAAAGTAAAATTAAACCCACCGGTGTTCTGATGTTTAAATCACTGAGAAAGGAATTTCTTAATTCCTTCTTTCCTTAGATTGCTTTTCGGTTTGTGGGATGTACAATTTAAGAGTCATCGAACCCTTAACTTTTCAGCATTTTTTAACAGAAGGAAATATCTATGAAGTGCTTCAAGATGAATTGAGTGGAATTAAATTCAGGTGTATAACTAGCAGGTAGCAAACCTGGCTACGAAGGAAAACATCTGATTTCCACTGTGATGCCAGATAGTGCCAAAGCTCCTTCTACATCCAAGCATCTGATGCTAAGAAAATTCCCTCCCTTGATACCCAAGCAGAGAGCACATGCAATATATTGGCTTTTCTACATCTCCAAGCAATTTTAACACCTGTTGGTACTTTACAAGAAAAGCTTGGAAACAAGATAAGGAAAAAATAGAAGTAGTAAGCTTTCCTCCTCCAGAAATAGAGAAGTTTCTTGGCAATCACTGTCCACAAATTGTGGCATTTTTTGACAATGAACAAGAAAGGCTATAAGATAAAAATCCCCACATTTTAAGAAACTGTATTTCATTAACTCTGGATTGTAGGTCCTCAGAAAATGAACATGGAAAAGTGACGTTCTATAAAATATGAAGTGTTAAAATTTAGGTCATCCACCAAACAATAACATTTGTATGTATGAGAGAGAAGTACCACGCCGTTGCATGACAATACCTATTGCAAGTTTTTGTGTCGCACCTGCAGAATCACAGAGCTCCGTGGAATGGGAAGTTTCACTTTTGTAGTTAGGTATTTCTGTCCTTGACCATAACATCCAGTGCGTGGGAAGATAAGTGCAACCAGGAGGATGCGCAGACCAACAGCAAACATCATTCCAGATCCAGTAGGAAATAGGAGGCAGCGGAGTTTGGGAGGCAGGGAGAAGAATCATTCGTGAGAAACTGCCTTGGGGTGGGGTCATCATGGTGAATCCACTACACTTAGTACTTTCCAAAATGTGCCTTAGAGTTCAAGAGTGTCAGAATAGAGGGTTGCTGGTCCTCATGACTTTCATTGACTTTCTCTGATGGAAGCTTCTGTATCCCATTGAACCAGAGTTTCCATCAGTTATAAGAGAGGAATTCTTTATATTCAGAGGCAAAACTCTGCTTCTGGTTAATTCACACAAGTGTTGTCTCATTTTGTCTGAAAGCAGTGCCCATGTAAGTGACGGGTCCCATTCTCTCAGGAAATTGTATGAGTTTCTGGTCTTTATAGAGAAGCACAGTCTCAGTTCAGTTACACAGTACTAACATTAACAGTGAAAGTTTTACATTTTTTAAAAATATTCCTTGACGATATCAATATCGTAATGTCTTTTGGTCATTTTCACTGGTTCACCCTTTCTCATCTCCTTTTCTCTCTACTGAAATCCTTCTTCCCAACCGGCTCCATTTTTAATTAAATGACTTTGTTTCTGCTTTATATCTGCCTCCCTCCCTCCCTCCCTCCCTCCCTTCCTCCCTCCTTCCCTCCCACCCTTCCTCCTTCCCTCCCACCCTTCCTTCCTCCCTTCCTCCCTCCTTCCTCCCCCCGTCATTCTCTCTCTCGCTCCCCCCCTATCTTCTTCATTCCCTCCCTCCCTTCCTCCCTCCCTTCCTCCCTCCTTCCCTCCCACCCTTCCTCCTTCCCTCCCACCCTTCCTTCCTCCCTTTGTTGTAGAATTCTCCTCTATATGCTGTGAATAGGATTGGTTAATTAGCAAAGAAAACTGGCTTAGCCTGATAGGGTAGAACAGAGGTAGGCAGGGAAAACTAAACTTAATGGTGGGAGAAAGAAGGGTGGCATCAAGAGAGAAGCCATGTAGCCCTGCCGGAGACAGACTCTGGAACGTTAGCTGGTAAACCACAGATTAATAGAAATGGGTTAAATTAAGATATAAGAGTTCGCCAATAAGAAGCTAGAGCTAATGGGCCAAGCAGTGATTTAATGAATACAGTTTCTGTGTCATTATTTCAGGGCTGACCAGCCAGGAACCAACAAATGGCCTCCATATTATCTATCTTCCTTCCTTCCTTCCTTCCTTCCTTCCTTCCTTCCTTCCTTGCTTGCTTCCTTCCTTCCTTCCTTTTTTTCTTTCTGTACTAAGTATAATGAGGGTTGCTGGAGTGAGACTAGCAACTTTATCAGTGGTTAGAATACAGATCCCTCTTCTTAAGAAATTATTAATTACAAGTAGTCTCTCATGGAGAGGAGGGGTTCATAGACACTTCCCAATCCACAATGAAATATTGTCAGGCTTAATGTTATACATGGATCCTCGTAGCTGTAGTTGTTGCGAGTTAATGAGTGAAATGACTGTGTCATGTCCTAAAGGCTAGCACTCCACCCCAAGCCCTGGATATTATAATCTTTCTGCTCTGTCCTCTGTAATGTTGCCTGTGCTTTGGGAGAACTTAGAGATATCCTGCTTGGGCACTCAAGAAATCACACTTATTCTCAATACTTTGGCCATTTACGAATGTCCTCAGCAACTGCTACCCACTGGCAAAGACATTTATCTTCCGGTTGGTTTCATGATTTCTTAGACTTCATAAAATTTGTTTTTATTTCTCTCTTTAAATATTTTATTGTTTTTAATTATGTTTGCTTGTGTGTGGGTATGGGCACATGAGTGAATTTGATCACAGAAGCCATAGAGATGGAATTCTCCTAGAGCTGGAGTTACAAACAGTTTCAAGCTGCCAAAGACAGGGGTCTATAAGTTGAGTTTGTATTCTCACTAAGAACAATGTATTGTTCTTAAAAACTTAACCTCTTTCCAGACTCTGTATCCATTTTTTTCTGAGAAAAAAAATGGTATTTTTGTCCAGTCTTTCAAAGACCTGTTCCACTGAATTTATTTTCACCTTCCCTTTCATGTCTTTCTGACTAAATTGTGATTAAAAAATAAACCAATAACACAAAGCTCTAATGTCACATTTCAGAACATATTTTTTAACCAAAAGACTATTACTTAATTACACTGACAACTGAACTATAATAAGCAATTTCCAGCATTCACAGGCAATAACGGCCATGACAAGGCTCTGCTGCTTGCCCCAGGGAAGAACCCAGTGTCAATTGCACCTAGATATCAAAAGAGTTGATACATGGTGGGGCTGCATGGCTTCTCTCACGATTCCACACTTCTTTCTCCCATCATTCAGTTTAGTTTTCCATGCCTACCTCTGTTCTACCCTATCAGGCTAAGCCTGATAGTTTAAACCTAACTAAAGGTAGATTTTAGAGTTTGTGTAGATGATGGAGTGGAGCAGCTATAAGTCTTTTTTTAAAGGTTTTTTTTAAATTTTCCATTCATTTCTCTTTATTCAGCATATCTTTTATAGTATGATTTTTTTTTATTGAAGAAGAAAAAAAACATTTCCGCCTCCTCCCAGCCTCCCATTTCCCTCCCCCTCCTCCCACTCCTCTCCCCCTCCCCCCACTCCTCTCCCCTTCCCTCTCCAGTCTGAAGAGCAGTCAGGGTTCCCTGCCCTGTGGAAAGTCCAAAGTCCTCCCCTCTCCATCCTGGTCTAGGAAGGTGAACATCCAAACTGGATAGGCTCCCACAAAGCCAGAACAAGAAGTAGGATCAAGACCCAGTGCCATTGTCCTTGGCTTCTCAGCAGCCCTCATTGTCCGCCATATTCAGAGAGTCCAGCTTTATCCCATGCTTTTTCAGTCACAGTCCAGCGGGCCTTGGTGAGCTCCCAATAGATCAGCCCCACTGTCTCCGTGGGTGGGTGCACCCCTTTTGGTCCTGACTTCTTTGCTCATGTTCACCCTCCTTCTGCTCCTCATTGGGACATTGGGAGCTCAGTCCGGTGCACCAGTGTGGGTCTCTGTCTCTATCTCCATCCATCGCCAGATGAAGGTTCTATGGTGATATGCATTGCATCGTCTTACCATGTGTATAACCATTATTTTTTTTCAGACAGTTCAGGAAACGTTTCATAGCCTATATTTCAAAAGGTAATATAGAATGAATGTCTGTGTCCCTCCATGGTTAGTATGTTGAAACTCTCCCTACTCCTTTGCTCTTCTAACTTTCGAGTTCAGCAGGAGATGAGGTTGTTTGGAAATAGAAAATTCACAGAGCTTTTCAAACGAGAAGTGGTCTGTCATCTAGTGTGAATTGTCCTCTTTTCGTAAGGGACATTTGATCACATGTGTGGCATATAAAGAAGGATAATGTGAAGAGCCAGAGAGAAAAGATGGGCATATGCACATCCTAATGAGATGCCTGAAGCAACCCTACCCACTGTTCAGTTTCTTACCTCCAGTCTCTGTCTCAGACAGCTCATCACTAAGGACACTTCATTTCTGATTCTTTATTATGGTAACTACAGAAAGAAAGTGATATTGTCAAAGTTTCTTATTTAATTCCCTCCCTCCCTCCCTCCCTCCCTCCCTCCTTTCTTTCTTTCTTTCTTTCTTTCTTTCTTTCTTTCTTTCTTTCTTTCTTTCTTTCTTTTTTCATTTTTTGGAGACAGGATTTTCTTGTGTAGTTTTGGTGACTGTCCTGGAACTCGCTCTGTAGACCAGGATGGCCTCAAACTCACAGAGATCTGCCTGTATCTGCCTCCCGAGTGCTGGAATTAAAGGTGTGCACCACCACCACCAGGCTCAATTTTAAGAACTTCATAATCCTTTCCCCTATATACACAGTGCCACAGCTATGATGTCAGACCAGCAGCACAGGGTGGCACCTCCCCTTGGCACAGAAACTCTCTACACTGGACTTTTGTTCAAATTCACATTTCGACCTTTAGCTTTTGCAACCCTTCTCATATCAGAAGTTAGAGAAGAATAACACCATTGCTTACAAACACAAACCTCTCTTTCAAAGACAAAATAAAGTTGTATAAAAAAAGAAAATCCAGATAGCCCTGGATTCTGCCTAACTGCAAAAACCATTTAGTGAGATAAATAGAGGCAGTAATTTAATATCTATTCTCATTGAAACCTTTAACCATCACCTTTATGTCAAGAGCATCAAGTTAAAAATCTTCACGGATTTCTCTTCTAATAGTAGTGAGATATGTATGAGAATTCTTCTTCCTTTCTAAATCATTCCTCAAGTGGAAATGATGAAGTGCTGGACACTGCTTGGGAAGAAGGGCTCTGGGGTATGGATGCTGTGCAAGTTTCCTGTGAGATTAAAACATTCCATCCTACTCTTTAAGTAGGAAGATATACAACTCATAATGACCTCAGGAAGTCCTGGAAACTGACCAGATTCACTAGGGCCCTCCCCGCTAGAGTAAGCAATAAAGGCCAAGAGTCCCTATCAGACACACCAAGTTGCAAAGACATCTCTTGAGTCCAGACCAGCTGCCTGCAAGAAGCATAACCAGCCAACCTTCCTGGAAGAGGGTTAGATCAGAGTTGCCTGGAAACGACACTCTCCAACCTTTTGGGATGCCTGCAGACTGTGCAGAGTGCTCCAGGTGTCCCAGCTTCTGTTAGCTGTCACCCCTGCTAGTGTGGGCCTCAGTGATGGAGTTGTCTGTGAGTTATTTCTTCTCCTGTGTTGCCCATATCCCTTAAAATAGCACTAATAAAAGGCATTGGCTCACCTAGTTGGATTTTGGTTGTATTTGTACTGTGTTCTGTCCTGGGCTCCCAATCAGGAATGAGTAGATGTGTGTGTTACATCTCCTTAGGAAATGTTTGATCACACAGCAGATTTTGATTATCTCTTAAACATTGCCATTTAGTGCTGTCAACTAATGGACTATGATCTTAGGAAATGCTGCTTTCTATTTACCTACATATTTACAGCTTAACACCAAGAAGACACAAAAGTTATTTTCCTTAGAGTCTCAATTTAGCCCTGGGAAGTTCAAATCCTTTATTTTAGAGTATTACCTTTGGACAAAGAGAAATTGCTCAGAGGGTAGCTCTTGTTGCATAAGTAAGTGTAAATAAGAATGGGCATTTACATGCCAGAACACATATGACAAGCTGGGGTAGTGATCTCTAAGCATGCCTGTAACTCTCGCACGGAAGTGAGTGGAGACAAGAAGACTGCTGGGGCTTGCTGGCTTCCACTTCTCTGAGCTCCAACTTTAGCAAAAGACTGAGAGTAATAAGGACATGTGACACCATTCCATTTCCTCTGTTTGAACACAGGCACCTGTACCCTGACACCTGCATTACACACACACACACACATACACACACACGCGCGCGTACACGCGCACATATAAAACACTTTCACACACATAGACGTACATAAAACACACACACACATACACATAATATACACACATACATACACATATATACCACTCATGAACACAATGATACCCATCCACCACACTCATACAAACATATACATAATCACATAACATACTCATATACCTCACACACATGCATACACATATACACACATACGGCTACATACCACATTCACATACACATACATATCACAAGTATACAAATGCAAACAAAACATAACTTTTGAATTAAACTGGAATGCAAATATTAGTTTGCTAACTAGCCTATTTAAGATTGTATTTAATACTTAGATCAATACTGCATAGATTTTGTTCTTTCACAATGTGGACCAAAGATTCCATTTAAGAATCTTTCCAGTTCTTATCATGACATTTTAAAATATGCACTTGTTTCACTTATAAAAATCTGAGAAATATCCTTGAGAAAATAAAAATTTGCATAATAAACAAAATAAGTTAATTTCTTAGCCAATGGCAATGGCAGCTTCAAATTAAAATATAATGTACATAATTTAAGGATATTGAAAAATTCCTCTGATGTTTTGGACATATCAGTAAAATTAATGCAACATCTCTATAGTCATTTTCATAAAATGTATAATATTGATGTATGTTGATTTTTTCACATAGAAATTGAACTTTTTGACAGTCTCATTCATATAGCAGATTGAACTATCCCCTATGCATAAAGTGATATTTACTGATCGATGTTCCAAGGGCAATGAGGTAATAACGCTAATACATTGCTAAGAGGAAAATGGCTCATGAATGAGTCAGATGATGTAATACATATACAGTTATTGAAGTAGACCTATTGTGTTGTAACAGACATAGTGTTAAATGCATTTTCTAAGAATTAATGGACTATTTTAATTAGAAAATGGAGACAATTATAGGAGGAGGGAACAGCATAAGCTGAAGGTCATTACAAAACTATCTGGGAGCCTATATAGCTATGACCTGGTTACCAGGACTGTTCATGTAAGGACCAAATTAAATATAAAAGTAGATGTCAAGAAGAAGTTCATCTAAGTAACCGAAAGTCTGAGACTTCAGAAGCTGATGAACATAAAAATAGAATCCAACAGTTACCCAGATTTACTGAGCATATATGACTGCCAAAAGAGTCAGCATGATTGTCAAATATGGTAGGCATAGGTCAGGTCCAGTTACATCTCTGATAATTCATAGGATCACTGGCGGCTCATGCTTCTCATGCACTTAATCAATCTGGCTGACTTGGAACATTTGGGGGTTCACTTACAGCCTTCAAAGGAAAGAAGCCAGAGTGCTGAGGTTTGGTAATTACCTCATTCCAGAATTTAAATGACAAGTAAACATAAGTAGAGATAATTAATACAGGATTGCTTGTTAGTATTTAAGATCTTGGCATTTGAAGCCTTCCTTATTTTAATGGACATTTACTATTTATTTAGATATACTCTTAATTACCTGGGATATCTTGAACATCTCTTAAAAAATCATGATGATTTTCTTTCTTTTTTCTTTTGGTTTTTCGAGACAGGGTTTCTCTGTGGCTTTGGAGCCTGTCCTGGAACTAGCTCTTGTAGACCAGGCTGGCCTCGAACTCACAGAGATCCGCCTGCCTATGCCTCCCGAGTGCTGGGATTAAAGGCGCGCGCCACCACCGCCCGGCTTATGATGATTTTCTTTATCTGAGACTTATTTTCACAAAGGGTGGGTCAAGAACCTCACTCTCTCCTTCTGTTGTTTTCAACAACAGACGACCCAAGCTCCAGCATCCACAAATGTGAGTAGAGTTTCATTTCAGAGGAGGCTGTGCTGACAAAGGAACTGCAGTTTCAGGGGTTGAGTACAGGAATCCCGCATAGGTGCTGTAACCGTAGGTGTCCTTGTAGATGGAAACTGTCAGGCAGCACTGCAGCAGGGTGGTAGTGCGACTTGGACATTTCACCAAGCTGGGCAGCATCTGGGTAGTGTTTGATCTTCTTAGGGCCCATGTGCTTTCTATATCTTTAAAAAGACCTTCCTTCTGCTTAAACTAGTGAGAGGTAAGGATAGTCTTTATATCTAAGAAGCCCTTCTGACCTGGCAATTTGACGTCCTTCCCATTGTCTGGTCTCCAGTATCTTTTTTGGGGGGTTCATGTGTGCTAGTTCGAGCCCTTCATCAGGAGGAAATGCAGGCCACTGCTTCTCACTGAGAGAACCAAACCATATCTTTCTGGTGACCTTTCCACCATGGCAAAAGTAGCCAGTCTCCAAATAACCATTTCAGGATTCAGCTGAGAGAAAGTCCAGTGCTTGGGGCTTTCTTGTATGTGCCATCCTGCACAAACTGATGTACAAGTAAATCTAAAGAAAACCATGCTCAAGCATACACTCCTCCCCACCCTCCTTGGAAGACTGAAAAATCAGCCGGAAATGGAAAGCAGGATTAGTCAAAGTGACAGCGTGATAAGAATATAAAACACAAACAGCAGGAAGAGGAAAGGGTGAAAGGTAGCACAATAGTGGCTGTCTGAGACAATCAAGCTGGAAGGATTCTGCAGCTTAAATACACTCCAGGTGCCACCTCGCCTCACCTGGTGCCGCTCAAGCATGCTTCATTTTGATTAATGACGGCTCTCCCCAGGTATCTCCTTTACAAAGGATGTGTCAAGCACAGGGAACCCACCAAATTCTTAACAAATGTGCCCAATGGGCCAGAATCTTTAGATTCTCTTTGCCTGGCTTAGCATTCCTTCCCTCACAGCCCCCCCTTTTAAACTGTACCCCGCTTCTCTTCCTCGTCCTGTCCCTTGCCTTTTCCTGACTGATGGCCTTCCGATACTTCCGTCTTGTCATCACCTTGTATAATAACAGTTCACATCCTCCCTGTAACCACCATGGTGTTTTGTTTCCACGAAGGTGCGACCTCCAGATGGGACAGACTTTCCTACCTTACAAATTGTCTTCAGTTGCAGTAGGGAAGCACATTCAGCTTTCTTTAGCAGGTTCTTTCCACCCCCCACTGGCCGTGACGTGAAATGGAATCTAGATGCTGCAATGGGTCCTTGAATGAATGAATGACTCACGCGGAATTCTTTTCATTCCTCTTAGGTCTCTCACCCTGATTTCAATTGCCTTACAGTCGTCTTTGTACACATGGAGACGGAGTTAGGGTTATGTCTGCTCTTACACCTCCAAATCCCGAGAAAGTATTTCATCTCCATTTGCTATTCCTATGGTGCCAGGCATCAAACACAAGGTCCTGTACTGTGCTGCAAAGCTGCATCTCCAGCCTATAGCTCTTAGAGATGTGTCTTAAAACATACGAAACCATACTGAGTTTCCCTCTTAATGCAAAACATCATATTTAATGGACTTATATGTATATGTAGTTATACACTGAGGGATGAGAAGATTTATGAAGAAAATGAGATCTGAAATTTTTATTATATATAATGTATATTTTTTAACTGAATTCGAGTTTAACAATGAAATAAAATCTTATACAATCTTACAAAATGATATAGAATATATATAGATTTATGTATATGTTAATTTGATGTATTGTTACATATATATAATTGCCTTCTTAAATTTTATTTTTTCAATATAGTATGCTAAAATACATGTATTTGTCTTAGCCAACTGTTACACTGACTTTTAGAAACTACTTTACAACTATGGATTTTCTCATTCATTTTGAAAACACTTCCCACGATATTAAACTGAAGTGTATTTTATTTACTTATGCATATAACTCCAGTGCCACGCAGTTTTTCTTTCTGAAACAATTATAAATAAGAATGTGCTTTGCCTTCTCCTGCTGTCATTTTGTGTGACTGAACGCAGCTAGCTATTACAGAGTCTCACTGATGATGTATTGGTAAATTGACTCACATCAGAAAGGCCCATTTATTATTCCAACATCTAATTGAATATGATAAATCCATTTTAAGAAGCTTTGCTCAGATGACATCTGGTGCCGTCAGCACTGTAGCAGAACCCTCTGTCTTTTGTCGCCTATCTCTATGCACAGCAGATCACAATGGTTGTGCTGTCGTTTCTGATGACACCGCCCATGTTCTTCTTTCAAGCATACAGTGATGAGCACTGTTTTCGTGGCAAATGGGGTACCACTTGGGCTAGAGATGCCATTCTATACCCTTACTGTGTCTCTGCCTCATTAAATGTTTATACTGAGATGATGGTTTTAAGAATTGGTCTTTTTATACAGTGTTAGCCCTTGTTGATATTTGGAATTTGTTTGGAATTTGTGAGTCTTTAGAACTCAGCTGTCAGGCAGTTTGGCTTTTTCTACTGGAACTCAGATTGCTCTGACCAAAGTTGTGTGTTGCTACAGTTTCTTAACTCCAAGGAGTATATGTGCTCTGAATTCTCTTTGCTGGGTCCAGCATATCATGCATGTGTTTAGGTTGGGAAAGTCAGTTTGTGCACAGCTTCCTTGTGTGCCTAAAAGATATTGCTACCAATAACAAGGTAACACTCAATAAGAAGTTACTTATTATCAAGTTTGTCCAATAGTAGGTCCTAATAATATGCATGCTCCCAAATAAGAGTATATATGTATGTATAAATGTGTGTTTACATTCAAAATATATACATGTATATGAATACCAGATTTCATAGTATTTAATACAAATGATACCATTTCAATGATTACTAATATTATAAATAGATGTATACATATACAAATAAATATGAATAAAGAATCATGTTCTCAAACAACAATATCAGAGAAGTTTCTTTATAGCTCAAATGATTAAAATCCATTAATTAAACAAAGTTAAAAATATAGAATTAAATGTGTGTGTACATAAACATGTATATGCTTCTGTGTCAAAACATGAGGGTATAAATTCTTTCTTTAAATGCAAATTATTTTTTACTGCTATGAAAAGAAAATGTTTTCCTAAAGTCAAAGAAACTTTTGTCCCTTGGCATTTACCTCTGTGTTTAATAAGTCACTGCATTGTGTTTAATAAAAATAATCCCTGACACATGATGAAGCATGGTGCCTGCCTGAATTAACCACATTGCCTGTCTGCATCACTTAAATACTCAAACTTTCCACAGTCCTCTCCAATTAATTGGGATTGTCCAACAAGGGTTATTGCTGTACTTTTGATGAAGCCTGTATTTTAAGACTTAAGATGAAAAGGTACTGAATGTATGGCTTGATGTTGTGTTTAATGAACTTTATTATTTGTATTGCTTTGAAAATTTTTGTGTTTAGAGAAAATGAAAACAAGAGAGAGCATGAGCAAAAGAAAGAGATAGAAAGTGTGTTGGGGGGGTTCTTACTGGCAATGATACACCCAACATCTCTGAATTGCTAGTCCTCTGTTTTCTCAGTACTCTTCCTGTTTCTAAGTAATATTTCAAATTTGGTATTCAGCATCCCCACTGATTCTGTAAGAGTCTAATTAAGCTTTTATCTAACCTTAGTCATATTTGCTGTAAGTATATGCTTTGTACTATGTGCACTAAAGATAACTATAAACCTACAATTTAATAATGAAGCAGCATTCACTTGAATCTCTGTAAACACTACCTAATTTCGGAAGCACCATGGTACACACTGGAAATGCATTTTCCCTCCCACATACTTCCTCTGTGGGTATCAGTGCCTTCTGAGATCTGCATTCCTTTGCCTTTTGCAGTTGTATTACATGTGGCTGTATCATTAACATAATATACACTTCTTTCACTTCTCAACTGACATAACAGGTATGAGTTCTTTAAAGGTTTTCTTTACCCCAGGACTAATTTTAAGGCATTCGTAACCATGTGTGGACTCCACCTAAGTTACATTCCTATGTAACAATGACAAATCAACAGGTACATTTGAGTCAATTGAGGAGATGTTTGACACCATCTATGATGAGTATGAAAATGTACCAAGGAATCCATATCCATTATCACATCTCACATTTCACGTACCACAGAAGCCATGGTTGTCTGTACCATTCCTGCATAGGACCATGCCAGTCAACTCCAACTGTAGAGAGGAGGGGCAGCACTAAGTTGATTTAGAGCTTATGGATTATAAAGAGTAGGAAATGGAGGGTAAAGAAGAGGAGAAGGAAGAGGGAGAGTTTGGGAAATGGAAAGGAAAAACTGGGAGGGAGCTCAGAAGGAGTTGAGAGGGATGGGCATAGACATGATCTAACTATGTTATATACACAAATGCTCCTACCAAAATCAAGTGTAAAATGCAGCTCCAGGCTCTTTGGGAGGGTTATTATAGGCAATTTTCGTATTAATAACATTTTCCAGGACATAGAAGATATCGGTGTATATAAAACATACTAAATGATAACAAGTTCCTGTGGACATTTTCAGTTGTTCATATCCTGTCGATGTTTAACAATTTTCTAACTACTACTGAAATATGTGTTCTGTAGTGTAACTTTAGAGACTGAATTCTAATAATGTGGTAGTTTGACTAAGACTAGCTCTATAGGTTTGTACATTTGAATGCTTAGTCATCAGGAAGTGACACTATTTGAGAAAGATTAGGAGGTGTTGCTGGGTTAGAGGAAGTGTGGTCTTACTGGAGGAAATGTATTACTGGGGCTGGGCACTGAGGTTTCAGAAGACCATGGTAGGCCCAGTTCTCTCTCTCCCCCTGCCCCTGTTTTTCTCTCTTTCCCCCTCTCTCTTACTCCCTCTCTCTTTTCACCTGAAGAACAGGATGTCACTCTCAGCTACTCCTTTGATGTCATGCCTGCCATGCCTGCCATTGTGCTTCTGACCATGAGGACAATAAACCAAGCCTCTCAAACTTTAAGTCAGCCCAAACAAATGCTTCCTTATAAGAATGGTTAAGGCATCATGTCTCTTGATGGCAATAGATCGCTGATGAAGACAATGGTATTTACCTTTTATTTCACAATTTGAGATTATAATTATAGCACATTCCCCCTTCACTTTTCTCCCTAGAAATCTGTCCATAGATGCTTCCTTGCTCTCTTTCAAATCCATGGCTTCTTTTTTTAATAATTGTTATTGCATACATACATGCATTTACATTATATATATTCCTAAGTATAACCTGTTCAGTCTATACAATGTTATGTATGTTTTCATTCTATTGGGGAAAACTGATTTTCCCTCACCCAGAAGGTATGAGTGACAGTCCCATTGTTACCCTTTACCTAGTAGTTAGGTTTTCATTAATTCATTCATTTTTTCAAAAATATAATAAAATAAAAACGGTTGCACTGAAGTTAGACAAGACAAGCCAACAGAAGGAAAAGAGCTCAAGAGAAGGTATGAGATCAGAGACTCACTGTTTGCACTCAGGGATCAATAGAAAACACCAGTGTGAAAGCCGTGCTATACACAGAGGACTGCTGCAGACCCTGTAGACCCCGTGTGTTCTGCCTCAATCTCTGTGAGTTCCTATGAGCTTTGCTCAGACTGCTCCCTATTGTTTACTTCTAAATTTTATGCACGTTTTGCATGTTAATGTCCTTTTATTGCTTTTAGTTTATCCATTTTCATCTGGATCTTGATTGTCTTCATATTAAAGACTGTGTTGTTTGTGTATTTTTAGTATTATATCTTTTCAGAAGATTTTGACATTAGTTTTATATTTTTGAATTACATTTCTGGCATTGTATAGGTTATTTTTAATGTCCTAATATTAGAAAGAGCATGTCATTTTTTTTTTTTTTGTAATCCTGCCATGTTTTGTCTTAAAAATTTACACTCTGAGGAACTGAGCAGTTTGTTGATAGACTACAATCACTTTCTCCTATCATGTTCTTTTGTCTCTGGTCTAACTTGTCCGAAGGATCTCCTCTCTTCAATCTCCTCTCCTTTTGCTAAGTTCAGCAATTACTCTTCAGATGTGCCTCCTTCATTTTGTTTCTACGCAACATGAATAGCTTAAATCCCAGTTCTGAGTCTGACTGATTGCTGTGTGCTGCTGAGGAATGCTCCAGGTTAAGGTTCTTTCCTGGGAGCCAACCCTCTCAAGCAAGGCTTTACTTTCTGCTGCAATCGTAAATGCTCCCCTTCCAAAACAACAAAAGATGCCTCACCTGCAGAAGGCACACACTCCAACTGTTCTGAGTTCTTGCCTTGATTGCATCCAACTTTTTTTTTCTTATTTGCCCATTCAGTATCCCTTCTTCATCATTAGTTTCAAATGGATACCCATGAATCTTGTCATGAAAACTGGCTTGTAGTGACAAATTTCTTATGGATTTTTTGTTTATTGTTGCATCTTACAGCTCATCAAGAAAGGAAAATGCTTTCTTGAATTTTTTAATGTAACATATTTCTTTCTTTACTTTAATATTTTTTTCAGACAAGATCTCTAGCCCAGACTGGCCTGAAACTTGCTACCTAGTCAAAGATGACCTTGAACTTCTGATTGTTTTGCTTCCACAGTCAAAGCACTGGAATTACCTGTGTGCACTAACCTGATCTCTTCATACAGTGCTAGGTGTTGTGCTGGACTTCCTGAATGCTAGGCTACTACTATAGCGACTAAGCCACATCTCTGGTTCTGTACTCAGGATTTTACATTAAGCTGCTCTTAGGGTTTGTTTTCAAAACTGTACTTCAATATTTAAATCAATTACATCTTATTTAAAAAGCCTTAAAGAACTGTTTTGTTTAAGTTGTGTGGAAGATAATTTAAAGTTCCTAATTTACCATGTTTCCACTTAGCCAGTGAGTGGTAATGCTTTCTATTGCTACATTTCTGTTATTAGCACTGGTCTTATGATTCTAAAACACAATCTCACAAATACTTGCTCTTAAAAATGCTCCTAACCAATAACATTTATTTCAGGTAAATTTTAGACATTTAGGAAAAATTTTTAGATATTTATGAGAAGAGGTGAGAAGAATTGTATCGCTTTATCATTATGTCTCAGATAGCAGGATAAATGTACCACCTACTCATATGTCTTTAGATGTTCCTGTAACTTGGAATATACTTCAGGAAAGATTATAGCTGCATTTACTCTACTTGTCTCAGGGTTCAGAGCAAGACTAAGTCAGAAGAAGAGAGTGAGACCACTAGTTTACTTTAGCATATCAATGTGTGTTAATCCACAAACCTAAATTCACTCCTTTGAAGCACAGCAGGTAAACAAAGATGAGTTGGTTCCATTTTGATACAGAACACACAGCTTCTCATGAAACATTTACACACACACGCACACACACACACATACTTTTTAGGAGGGATTGGCAAAATTGAATTTGCATTTTCTTGCTTCTGGCTTGAGTTAGGCCTTCTTCCCTTAGTCCTTTAATGTGTTTTGTAATTTGCCTTTACTTAGAAACATTAAAATTTCTTAAATAAGTATAGATTCTAGGATATAATGAGACTTGTACTTCAGTTTAGAGAGTCTCTTCTTCTCTGAAAGTTCTTCTGCCCTGCATTGCCGTGGGTCAGACAATCCACACTGATTTGTGTTTCCCTTGTGCTGAGGTTTCCTGGAAGCTCATCTCATCTCTTGTCTCTAGGAAACTGAACTTTCAGTAAAATTCTTTTTGAAAAGATGCCACTGAGAAAAAGCAAATGATATGCATTTTTCTTAAGAAAAAGAAATTTCATGTTAGCCAAGTTAATTGAATTTTGTGGATTTCTTTTCAAACGAAAATATTTTTAAGGATGTGATGATCTGTTTTTCGGTACCCCTTTTGAGACCGATTATAGTCTTGCTTCCATTATTAATGAGAAAATGAAACTATGACTTGGCTATAAAAGGAGCTAGACCTTGTGGAACAGGCTTTAAAAATAGTCTGTTCATTGTAGGAAAAAGTCTTTGTTCCAGATTTTTCCTATAATTGGGCTGTCAAACTTTATTTTCAGAAGAGCTGATCACATTTAGGGCATAAGTTAGCTATTCTATTTCTAACCCCTCTATAGATATTGCACTCTTAATCTTTAGAATTAGAATTGGATAGGTTTATTTAAAAAAAAAACACCCAAGATGAATGGAGATGAGAGACAGAATTAATCTAGCTAACCAGCTGACTATAAAGAGAATGACCTTCCTTATAATAAATATAACATATGTGGGTGGCCCCAAAGATAATTTCACTATCTTTAGAAAAATTACATCATCAGAAGAATTTCAGTCAATGTCTGAGTTGCAGACTAGAAGGATGATGCAGAGTCAAGGATGTCAATGAAATGAGGGGGCCTGAGCCTAGGATGTGACACTCCTCTGGGAAGAAACAGATTTTCTCTAGAACTTTCAGGACTTTGCTCTCATTGGCTAGATGGTCTCATAGCTATGAGAAAACACCAGACAGAAGCAATTTAATGAAGGAGAGATTTATTAGGTTAATAATTTCAGGAAATTTGTGAGAGCAGGCGCAGTGATGGGAACTTATGGATACCACTGCCCACTTCTTAGTCTATTAGAAACTGAGGTCAGGCCATGAATAGAACTATATCTCACTTCCTCAGCATATATGCAGTGAGTTTCTCTGAACTTTGAGACAATCTAAGTTCCTGACCTCCCAAAACAGCAGCATCAGGTGGACACCAAGTATTCAAACACCTGAGCCTAAGTGTGTGTAGGGGGTGTGCACATTGCACCTTCAATGTCTTTGCACACTCTGACTGTAGCACAGCGAGATCCAAGTTAGAATCTTTTTCCGGAATGATATTAGTATTGTTCTTAAAAATGAAATTGATTGTGTTTTAAATAGCAGAAATAGGCAGTGAATACCGGGCAGAAAATACAGGGAATAAAACATACAATTGTATTTATCATTTTGAGTAGAGATTAGAACAATGCCGGAGTTCTGTCTATCTGGCCTTTCAGTTTCTTAAAGTTTCCTGCTTATCTTTGACTATTTATGATTACAAATATTCGGTGACGAACAAATGGTTTTTGTGGCATGGTCAGGCTACTATGTTAAAAAAGAATCAGTAGGTACACCATTGAAATTCATGCCAGATTTCATCCAGTTGGGCTCAACTGGATTCAGATTGGCACTAACTGAAAGTATAGTTAAAGATTATTAGTGTTACAGTTTTTCTTTGCAGTCGAACAAGGAAATCCAGGGACTTGCTTAATTCTTTGAAAAATACTAATTTGACAGTGTTAGGAGAATTTATTGTGGGACTTTACAATACACACACACAGATATATATACACACAATACATATATTTGTATTACATATATTTGTATTATATAATATATATATATTAGAGAAAAGCATAAATAAAAGATCTACAGAAGAAAAGCTAGAATAATTGGTGTGTAAATGACTACATAAAGCCAACAGGTAACCTCCATGACTTTGAAGATAATTGATATTCTTTAATCGGAATTACTACAGGGGGATGGCCCATCCAGCATGTCTTATTAGTAATATGCTAATATTTCTTAAACTTGAAGTTATTTTTTTTTTCCTAAATTGAGAAAAGAGAACATGATACATTTTTTAGTAGTAATTTTTTTTTTTATCAACAAATCCTTAGCCGGAATGCTTATTGGTTAAGAGAGATATGTTCTTTCTTTCCCATCTCAGGGGCTTCCTTGACATAGAAAGGAGAGTTGGGAGCAATTTAGAGCTAGAGAATTGAATCGGTTGATGTGTGTACAAGGTAAATCCGGGGAAACATAGTTTTCCACAAGAACTGTGCAGCTGCTGATTTGTGAGCTGAACAAGTCTGCATTTAAGGCTGTGGCTCACAGGGGTGTTCCACCATCGGTTGTTGTAATGAATCAAGATAATGAAGAAAGCAAGCCACAAAAGGCAGAGAGACTTTGCCACTCAGGAGCCAGAACTTTCTATTAACATAATTGCAAGAGTGGATGGTTAACCTGCTGTGCACCGAATGGGTCAATTAGCCACAGTTCTTATGGCTACATGCATTGTGTACATGTCCATCTTTATCTCTCTGTGCTTAAATCATTTGTGTTGAAATTATCCAGTACAGTGAAGACTATAAAATGGTTTTATTTCCTTTGGATATTTTCCTTTAAAAAAATCCTACAATAGTCCTCATTGTCTGCTATGTAAGTCTGGTTTTACCCCATGCTTTTTCAGACCCAGGCTAGCTGGTCTTGGTGAATTCCCGAAAGATCATCCCCATTGTCTCAGTGTGTGGGTGTACCCCTCACGGTCCTGAGTTACTTGCTCGTGCTCCCCCTCCTTCTGCTCCTGATTTGGACCTTGAGATTTCTGTCCGGTGCTCCAATGTGGGTCTCTGTCTCCTTTCATCGCCTGATGAAGGTAAATATTCAGGAGGATGCCTATATGTTTGTCTTTGGATTCACCTTCTAATTTAGCTTCTCTAGGATCGTGAATTATAAGCTCACTGTCCTTTATTTATGGCTAGAAACCAAATATGAGTGAGTACATCCCATGTTCCTCTTTTTGGGTCTAGCTTACCTCACTCAGGATAGTGTTTTCTATTTCCATCCATTTGTATGCAAACTTCAAGAATTCCTTGTTTTTTATTGCTGAGTAATATCAAGAACAATGGCAATGGGTTTTTGATCCTACTGCACATACTGGCTTTGGGGGAGCCTAGGCAGTTTGGATGCTCAACTTACTAAACCTGGATGGAGGTGGGCGGTCCTTGGACTTCCCACAGGTCAGGGAACCCTGATGGCTCTTCAAGCTGATGAGGGAGAGGGACTTGATCGGGGGAGGGGGAGGGAAATGGGAGGCGGTGGTGGGGAGGAGGCAGAAATCCTTAATAAATAAATAAATTAAAAAATTAAAAAAAATCCTACAATATAAGAAGTGTTTTTTGCCTTATTTAGCAAAGTATCTAAACTTGGTGAATCATTGGTACTGTATGAGTAAATTGACACCAAGATTGAACAAAATCTCTTGCTCACCTGCCACCTGTGCCTAAATAGGACCTAATGCCGACTGGGTACAACACCCTTACTTACATATTGCTTTCTTTTCTTTTTTTATGTTTTTTTTTTTTTCAAGACAGAGTTTCTCTGTCGAACAATCCTGGCTGTCCTGGAACTCACTCTGTAGACCAGGCTGGCCTCAAATTGACAGAGAACTGCCCGCCTCTGCCTCTCTAGGGCTGGGATTACAGACGTGTGCCATGACTGCCCAGCTTAACATACAGATTTCTAAGAGAACTGCAACAATGGAATTATTCAATGACAGCAGTAGTTAATTTTGTACATATGTTGTAAGCGTTAGGCCCAAAGGAGACTACAATTCACAAAACTCCAAAAGCTAGTCCAAATATCCAGAGATGGGCTCAACTTGGACTGCAGAAGGGTTATAGTAGTTACATGAAGCTACCATTCCTCTGGAACTTGTGCGCTCTCCATTACTAAAAGGAGTCGTTTTCCTTATGGGGCAGAAGGGACACAGGGCTACCTGCAGGGCTTATTATATATATTTAATATATTATATTAAACACAGGCTCCCTTAATATAACAGTACTTGTTACGCTTTTCAAAGTCCGTAATAATATCCTAGGCTTCTCACTTCCTCCCCTCCCCTTAACTTCCTCTAGCTCATGGGCATTCCTCTAGCCAGTGACTCATTTTCCTTATAACCTAGCTATTGTCTCCACATGCTTTCTCTGTGTGTGTCTTTGTCTGTCTCCCCCTCACCATATCTCCCCTTTCTCCCTTTCCTTCACCTCTCCCTTTCTTTTCTCCTCTCTTTCCCTTTCTCCTTTATCTCTCTGCTCTTGCTTCTTTCACGGCCAGGTCCAGTCTGTTGGTCTTGTTCAATATTCTTCTTTCTCTTTCTGTTCTTGACTGTTCCGGATGCTGTTGGCTGTTCTCTCATATCTACAATAAAAACCTTCTTTTCAACTTATCATGCAATGGTCATGTCAGTTTCAGCAATAAGTAGGCTATCTATATTCATTCTCAAAAAGAAAATGCTGTGAAGGTTGAAAAATTACTATTTCCATTTTACAGGTGAGGAAGTTGCAGCTGAAAGCTTTTTGCAAGTGGACAAAAGCAAACTGTTAACAACCAAGTAACTAAAGAAATTTTTGAACATGGATATCTCTCCCTAGAAGTCAGGGACGAGATATTTTTAAAAGTCTTGAGGGGGTCACATTTTCCATAAGTCACATTTACTTTGAGATTCTTCTGTTTCTCTAATGCTGAAATTCCTATCATTAACTTGGGGAGAGAGTGTTTAAACACTTGTATACAGTGTCTTTACTTCTCTAAATTTGTAGAACAAAGGATGAAAACACAAATAAGATAGTTCTTATGCTGTCAACCACTATGAGCTGTATGTCATTGGGAGTTAGTATCTGGCTTAGGGAAGAGACACCATGACCATGGCAACTCTTATATAAGAAAACATTTAGTTGGGGATAGCCTACAGTCTGAAGGTTTAGTCCATTATTATCCTGGCAGGTAGCATGTGGACAGACATGGTGCTGGAGAAGGAACTTAGACATCTACACCTTGATCTGCAGGCAGCAGAAGCAGTCTGAGACCACTGGCAAGACTTGACTTTATGAGCCCTCAAAGTCCACCCCCACAGTGACACATTTTCTCCAATAAGGCCACACCTATTCCTATAAAACCACATCTTCCAATAGTACCGCTACTTATGGGGCCCATTTTCTTTCAAATTACCACACTTAGTATCATTGTTTTGGGCATCCACTTCCTTCCCAGCTCTGTGTCCATCACAGTAGTTATGAAATACAAGCAGAGGTTTGCCTCAAATGCAGAGCCGATGACTTTTTAGACTCAGTTCTATCAAAACATACTGACCCTGAGCCTCACTGACTTGATTAATGTTGGACATAAAGCTATAGATTTCCAGTTACCAAGATTTATTATGGAATATCACAATACAGACCAGATGCCTGGGACCTAATATAATTATTCAATAACATTCTGAATTAAGTATTTGCATTGTTGGTATTTCGAAGAGTTAGGAATCTAAATTTCAATGCAAACCGATTAAAAAGAATTGGCAATATTTAATGACCCAATAGATACTAATTATGGTTCAGCAACACATAATAAACTGATCATAAGTGTACAATCACATAGCACATACATGAGAAGCATTGTCATGCTCCAGTACAATAATCACAGAAACCCCTCATTTAATTTGTGACTATTTAGCTTCATTTTAGTATTTGCTATAATATTTGTACATATGTAAATAAGTAAGGCATGTAGTAATCTACAAATCCATATGGTGGTGTAAGTTCATACTACAGGACTTGAGTTTAGCTGATTTACACATTGTATGGGGAGAGTTTTATCATTTAGGCACTTCGATATTGAGATGCAGGAATCTCTGGTATTATAAAGTAGACTTCTTGGTAAGGGTCAATAAGCACTGCTATTAGTAAAGAAAGCTATCTTTATTTCTAGGTGAAAATACTCCTGAATAAAACTAATGTACTCTGAAATTGAATTTGTATTCCTGTCTGTATCAGGTTACCATGACTTCCACAACAAAGCACCGGACACAGAGTGCTTTAAATAGCAGAAATATATTCTTTCAGCTCCAGAGCCTATAAATTCGAGACCCAGAAGTTGGCAGAATTGAATTCTTCTGGGACTTCCTTTCTTGACTTGAAACTGGCTCTTGGCCTCTGGGTCCTCACATGGCCTCTGTTGTCATGGTCCTAATATTGTCTGGAGCTCTTATTTACTTTTCTTTCCTGCACCTTTATTTCTATCTTTTTATCATTCATTTTATTAGCATATATTATCTATAATATTAAATTTCATTAGAAAAATTTCATCTTCATTTTATTACTCCTTCTAGTTTCCCTTCAATTCCACTAGGCTTTTGCCTCTTCCTAAACAGTGATCATTCCATATTTTCACATAATTGTGTATGAGAGAGAGAAAGAGAGAGAGAATGAGTTAGGGTTAATTTTAGGGCATAAATGAGGGGCTGTTTATAGGAGTAACTTACCAATGCTACACCAATGAAGAGAAATGTCTCTGTTTCCCAGAAATCCTTGGTTGATGATGACCCAGTCCTCACAGAATGGAGATGTCATGAACTCTTTTTAATTCCATGACCGAAGCTTGAAGGGACGAATCCTGGGTAGATCGTGTGAGGTAGTTAAGGATGTTACAAGTTCATGCTTTGTTCTTATTTACCCAAATGTTCTCTTTAGAGACATTTGTCTTTGAGCATAGCTATATGCTAGGACACCAGGGGATTTTGTGGAGCTATAATTGACTCATGGCACTGTAAGCTTAACATTAGATCATAAGTTTTTCATTGTATTCCAGCACTTTATTATCGAATAAATTTCTAGATGGTTTATATAGTGGAGACATTTGTGCTAGAATTTATACTATCGATTGTCTGCAGTGTGAAATCTGCATCACAAAATAATAATTCTGTTATATATAATTACATGATCACCCCCTTTCTTCTCAAGAACCAGAAATTTCCATCTCTTGTAGTTTGGCTCACTTTTTAGATGAAGCATTTAAGTTATTATTATTTATTTTTTTAGTTTTTTTTCGAGACAGGGTTTCTCTGTAGCTTTGGAGCCTGTCCTGGCACTAGCTCTTGTAGTCCAGGCTGGCCTTGAACTCACAGAGATCCGCCTGCCTCTGCCTCCCGAGTGCTGGGATTAAAGGCGTGCGCCACCACTGCCCGGCACATTTAAGTTCTTTTGTAATATATATTTAGTGGTGTATCTGTGCAATGTAGAATTTCTTGCTTCATCGTTGTTTGCATAAGTCAAAGCTGATTAAGGTTGGTTGAATTACATGCATATTAATTAATGATATCACTGAAATAGCAAAATGAAACAGTAAAAAGGAGTATTTATTTTGTGTTTGGTGTTGAAATGAAATTTCATACTTCATCACATTAACCTTTTCCCCATTGGGCACAGAAAGTTGAAACTCACATTCTCCATATGAGGACATTCAATTGTTGTATTAGTTTTCTGCTGTTACATAGCCAACTAAATCATTGACTTGCAACCGACTGTCTGCTGTTTAATGGCTTGAAATAGCACCAGTTTATCGGTTCAAATCAGCAGATCAGTAGTTCAGAAGTCTGGAGTGGTGTGGCATTTTGCTTAGAGTAATACAAAGATGAGGTCAAGGTATTGGTTCTGCTGAGTTCACTTCTGGTTGTTCTCTGGAAATTGCTTCTAAATTCATTCGGGTGGCAAAAGTCTTCACCATGTGGTGTCTGGCTGAAGGCTCCTGTTTTGTTGTTGTCCATTGGCTTAGCAACCACTCATAGCTTTTGGGAATCCATGCTCTTCACTAGCTCACCCTTCAGGTGAGCTGCAGCTTGTCAGGTTCTTCCCATGAAGCAGGCCCCTGCCTTCTCTTTTTTTCTGATCTCAAGATGTAGATTCCAAGGGCTGGTTCTACCAGGTTATATGACCTGGATAAATTCTATTCCTTTTAAAATTGTTTTTATTGAGCTATATATTTTTTTTCTGCTCCCCTGCATTCCTCCTCCTCCACTTTCAACCCTCTCCCATGATCCCCATGCTCCCAATTTACTCAGGAGATCTTGTCTTTTTCTATTTCTCATGTAGATTAGATTCATGTATAGCTCTCCTAGGAATCTCTTTGCTGTCTAGGTTCTCTGGGATTGAGAATTTTAGGCTGCTTTTTCTTTACTTTATGTCTAAAAGACACTTATAAGTGAGTACATATTATATTATTCTTTCTGTGTCTGGGTTACCCCCCTCAATATGATATTTTCTAGATCCATCTATTTACCTGCAAATTTCAAGATGTCATTTTTTTCCCACTATGCAATACTCCATTGTATAAATGTACCACATTTTCTTTATTTTTTAGTCATGGGACACTTAGATAGTTTTTAGGTTCTGGCTATTACAAATAATGCTATGAAAACAGTTGGACACATGGCCTTGTGGTATGGTTGAACATCCTTTGGGTATATCTCCAAAAGTGGTATTGCTAGGTCTTGAGGTAGGTTGTTTCCTAATTTTCTGAGAAATTGCCGTACTGATTTCCAAAGTGACTGTACCAGCTTGTACTCTGTCCAGCAATGGAGGACTGTTCCCTTTACCCCACATCCCCTCCAGCATAAGTTGTCTTCAGTGTTTTTGATCTTGGCCATTCTTACAGGTGTAAGATGGAATCTCAGAGTTGTTTTGATTTGCATTTCTCTGATGGTTAAGGGTATTGCACTTTTCCTTAAGTGTCTTTAGTCATTCAAGATTTATTTGTTGCGAGTCTCTGTTTAGATCTGTACCTATTTTTCTTATTGCATTATTTGTTGTTTTGATGATAAGTTTTTTGAATTATTTGTATATTTTGGAGATTAGCCCTCTGTCCAATGTGGTGTTGTTGAAGATCTTTTCCCTTTATATAAGCTGTTGTTTTGTCTTGTTGACAATGTTCTTTGCTTTACAGGAACTTTTCAGTTTCAGGAGGTCCCATTTATTAATTGTTGCTCTCAGTGTCTGTGCTACAGGGTTCATATTTAGAAAGCTGTTTCCTGTGTCAATGTGTTCAAGTGTACTTCCCACTTTCTCTTCTATGAGGTTTAGTGTGACTGGTTTGTGTTGAGGTCTTTGATCCATTTGGACTTGAGTTTTGTGCAAGGAGATATGGATCTATTTTCATTCTTCTATATGTTCATATCCAGTTATGCCAGCACCACTTGTTGAATATGCTTTTTAAGGTTAACTGTGTCACATGACATGAATGAATTTTATTATTATTTTTTATGTTTTTATTTACTTAACTTTATTATGTTCGTTGGTGTGAAGGTGTCAGATCTCATGGAACTGCATTTTCAGACAGTTGTGAGCTGCCATGTGGGTGCTGGGAATCGAACCCGGGTCCTCTGGAAGAGCAGTCAGTGCTCTTAACCGCTGAGCCATCTCTCCAGCCCCAACATGAATGAATTTTAAACTTCACATTCATCATATTCAAAGTCTTGAGTTATACATATCTCATGTATTGAGGGTGAGAAATCCTGAGGATTATTTCATTTCTGACTAGAGGCATCAGTTGTGTGTTGCATGAATGATGCTTCCCCATAAAGTACCAAGAAGCCTCAGTCATATGCAGCATGCAATGTCTCTGGGTTTCTTGGTAGGAATGAAGGACCTGTGGAAAATTGTCGGTTATTCTAATCTAAGTGTAGCTTGTAATCCCCTGCCAGAAACATTTTGTTCTTGTCCTTTCTGTCTTTTGCTTTAGACTCACAGGATAGCTCATCATATCAAAAAGTCTCTTAGGCATTAAGTCAGAACTAGTGCATTCTTATTTTATTGCTAGAAACAATTACACAGTCAGAATACATCAAAATCCATGCCCCAGTGGGAAATTTTCAAAGTTAAAGAGAAAATAAGGTAGATAAAGAGATTTTAGATCAAATATAAAATGAGAGCTCCCACTTGACAGTAAACTTTCTGTCAACCCCTAATGGGGCCTCTCATCGCACAAGTTCTCACAGTGGTTCTTGTGTGAATCACCTATAACTTAACCTACAATGAGGCTGAAAATGCTTTGGGCTGAGCCAAGGAAATAGTTCCCTGGTTCAATTCTCATCAAGCTAGCATGAGGACTAGAGTTTGAATTCCCAGAACACATACACATGTGGGTTGGTCCTAGTGGCCCATCTACTATTCCAGTGCTCAAAAGGCAGGTATGGAGATTCCCTCAGAAAAGAAGTCTAGCCAGATCACCAGTCATATCAGTGAGGTCTGGGATCAAATGAAAGACCCTGCCTCAATAAATAATGTAGAGAATGATCATGGAAAACTCTTGATGTCAATCCTGCCTGCCCACATGCAGAAATGCAGAGACACATGCACATACCATATACACATGCATATGAGAAAAAATATTTAAATATCATGTACACATATGTATGGCTTTGCCATAATTAATGTTAAGACACTCAGACATGAAAATGTTCATAGACAATACTGACTTAAATTCTATTTTCAAAACTGGTTGCTGTTAGGTTTGGTCTGTAACTCATATTTTTCTCATCTTTTGTTTCTCCCTAATGAGACATGATTCGACTGTGTCATGCATTATGACGGGATGCTACCACAACACAGTTGAATAATCAAACAATGAAACACTAGAAATATCCTTCTGATAAATTGTAGAACAACTGCAAGCAGACAGGCAGCATCTTCTCTGGAGGCGTGAGCAGGAGATAAGTGTTTACGCCATTGATTATTGATTGCTCCACCATCCAATTGCTTAGGATATAGTCATCAACGCCAGCACAACAGGAAGAAAGGTGACTAGAAGAGGCCAATCACTGTGCACAGAAATGATGCCATGTACTAATCAGGTTCTCAGCAGGTCCCTTGGCTGAAACTCCGCAGAGACATGGTTGGACCCACTCAACTGCTGATCAGTGCAATTTTATATACTGCACGGTTTGCTGGGTGAGGTTGTATGTATACCTTAGGAGGTACAGCCACTTATAAACTTTCTTCCAAGAGTCAGAAGTTTTATCTTAGAGATTGTTTATGTGAGCAGACTGTTCTTAGACTTCATAAGACATTATGAGAAAATTGAAAAGAAAAAAAATGAACACTGGGCATTCTGGGTAGCAGATGCTTTTCCAAATCTTCACACAAAACAAGCAATACAATTGAAATAGAAATATTATTATTTTTTTGGCTCATATTTTCAAAAAAACCCCAAGTGACAGGTTATTTGGTTATTGATTGATAAATAATAAAGGATTAAAATAAAAACATTGTATTAGCTCTCCTAGAATTTATGGGGTGAAAACAGTAAAAAAATTTAGATATGTGTATTTAAGTTTAAGTGTCTCATAAGTTTGCAGCCAGAAGTTGGCTAACACCAGAACAATGAGCTCCCCAAACTAAGGACAGGCTGGGCAACTCTCTCTCTCTCTCCATGCTGTATCAAGAACTGTGAGAAAACCTCAAGGCAGCCTGAGCTGGTACCCTGGGTGGAGAAGTGCCCCTTGTTTATATTCTGGTTATATGCTTCAGGAGAATCCCATCAACCAGACAAAGTCAGCACTTGCTCAGAATCAGCTTTACTTGTGGCATTTCTGCCATACTTGCCTATAAATTTCTCTCAAAGCCGTTAGTCAGATTTCATGGAGAAAGTCCACAGACCTTACCTGCAGAGGGTCCAGCCTTCTGCAGACCAGAAAAACTGGGAACAAGCTGCAAAGTCAGTGAGAGAAAAAACACACAGACTTCTTTTCTGGGGGATAAAAACTTCTCTTCTTTTTATTATTCTCTCTGTGGCTTGTTTTACTCTGTTTTTCCACCCTGATGTTTCCCTTCTCTCTCTTTCCTGATGACTTCCTTTGGCATCTTTCTTTTCGCATCTTTCCTGGTGTTTTTCTTCTCTGTGTCTTTGTTTTCTCCCTTACAGCTTAGACACTCCAGCAGGATCTTTCAAGCAATATAGAAATTACAATGCAGTTGCATTCTATTTTTTAAGTGAATGATCACAATGAGTGCAAGTCAAAACAACAACACACTTTCCATATCCCTTACATGATTAAACATTTTATGTATTACAGAAGAAAAGCAAATTATTCCCAAGGACTCACCTACATTCATGTCCAAGCAATTTGTTATATAGATTAATGAGGTATAAACAAGCAATGTATTTTTCTCAGCCAGTTCTTTTACATTTTGCAGTTACAAAGAAAGGACCAATCACTTTATTATTTATCTCAAAAGGTTATCTTATAAGAGAAATCTTAGAAGAATCACAAATCTAAACTTTTATATAAGAAAAACAGACATCTCTACTTTAAATCCTCAGGGTGCACACTCATTCATCAATAGGGTTTTTTTTATTAAATCATATCAGGAATCTGAGTGCAGAAATGAACACAGGGAATTATTCATCACCTTTGAGCACAAACCCCATCTAGCAAGAACGGTATTTCAGCCAGCAATAGCCAGGCTGCAACTGTTTTTGTTCCCTAAACTTCATGGAGTCCCTTGTTCAACTATTAAAAGTGTGCCTCTCTAAACTAAATTGTCCCCCAATATTTTCTACCTCAAAGCCATTAACAAAGCACCTTAACCTAACCATACTAACAATTTAACATGTCTGAATTCTTTCTAAGGGTGTGGTTATCCATTAATCTGCTCCAGCAGCTAAGCTTGGAAAAAGTCAATCACTATTATTGCAAGTACCACTAATATTACCTGTGAAGGGCTCGAAACCCTCTGAGAGTTGTTATACAACCTGTAGACTATGTGAGATTGGTTACCACAAAGACAACAATCAGAGATATGCTCAACAACGGCACGAGGTCCTCAGGACAGTAATACTTGGAGCTTTGCCTCTGTAAATATCACTTGGACATAGCTTTGCTGACTGTTCAGACATGTTCCATGAGTTCCAATGCTGCCTGTTTGTCCTCTAGCATGGCCCCTGACAGCTGCCTGATATGGAAAATGATATCAAGGTCACATTATCACATGATCATGTGAATAAAGGATATTCCTACAGTCATTTTTGCAAAGCTTTACCTTTTATGTATTTTGTTTCTAACAACCCACAAATGTCAAGGCCAAGTTGTCCAGATCGCTAACATGGGATTGGCGTTTTACCTATGTAAAGAGATGATGAACCAGCAGGAAGCACAGGACAAACTGGTGAACAGAAAGATCACCAACAGGTATTCACTGAAAGCACAGCTGGGGTTTGAGAACACCCGCTAAGTAGCTGAAAAGGAGAAAGAGTCTGTTTTTTCCTACAGTGAGAACTGAAGTGTTTGGCTAAAGATGTCTGGTTTGTGTCTATTCTTCCTACTGACCTGCCAATGTTTCTGTTTCCAAAAATAACCACAGTGTATAAGTGTGTGTGTGTGTGGGGGGGGTGCTGGAGTTACTACAAAGTTAATGAAGACTGAATACATTAAAATATTAAAGATAAAGAGGAACAATCATCACATAAAAACTGCAAGGAAGGCAGACTTGGAATTTTTCAAAAAACAATTCATATTTGGTAATATGCAGTCACAATACGATATTGAACACCAAGAGTGTAATTAAGGAACATATACCAAGAACTTGGACATACATGCTAGAAATACCCTTTTTCGAAAAATCCTAAAGTTTAAGAACAAGCAGATGTTGAACGCATATGAGAATAATTCCAAGACAATGATGGATCAGTTGATTTTTTTCCCTTGCCTCAACATTATGTTTAGCATACAAGAATAGTAAACAAAGCACTAACTGGAATGAGCATCCCATTTTCAGAAAGTTCAGTCAGTCCCTGCATTCCTTCTGTCACTCATCAATGATCTAGTATGCTCTCCTTGAGTTTCTGGAGCTGTGTCCCTGCACAGAAGCATCACTCTTCTGTTCTCTGTTCTTCTATATCTACCTCCTTTCACTCCCAATCTGAAGTTGTTGGGATCATAATTCAGCTTGGGCTTTGCATGGTCTGAGAGCTATTGTCAAGTTCCCATGAGTATGTCTTTCTGTTTTCCAGTGTGCTTTGACTGTCATAGCCATCTTTATGTGCTTCACCTTACAGAAACGATCTGTGCACCCTAGATTCGGTCTCTTTCTGGGAAATATAATGATGTACTTCTTGTTAATAGGAATAGTAAAATGGTTTGCATATATAGGACACAAGAAAGGGATTTTGACTGATGTCTTACTAAAGTGCTGAATACAAAGGATCCATTTTAGATCCAGCAAAGAAATTTATTCTTTATATTGATACAGTTATAGAACTGAGCACAGAATATATGGATTCTGCACTTCTTTTTGTATTTCCTACATTTCAAGAAAGCTTATATTAAATTTCAAATTAGGGACAATTCATGTTTATTTTCTTATATGCACTTGAGTTACTCTTCTATAATTTTGGTTAAAATGCAAATGCACAATGTGATATAGTTATTAGATGTTTGTGGCAAATGTACAAATTGATTTCGAGTGTTAAAGATCTCAAAACTATTTTATCCTGAAAGTACACACTTAGTGATTTTTAAACAAGATCATATCTAAAGACCACTAAGACCTATATCTCTTTTAAATAAAAAAAATTAAATTTGTCTTAAAATACAAGGTAGATGGGTGATGTGGGAGTGTCATATATCAATTTGTTGATTTTATTGGTTAAGGAATAAAGAAACTGCCTAGGCCCATTTCATAGGCCAACCCTTAGGTAGGCAGAGAAAACAGAACAGGATGCTGGGAGAAAGAAGTTGAGTCAGGGAGTCGCCATGATTGTCCCACTGCAGACAGATGCAGGTTAAGATCATTTCTGGTAAGCCAGCTTGTGGGCTAC
>NC_022021.1:44038123-44063670 GCF_000317375.1 Microtus ochrogaster
ATATGTAAGAGCTAGCCAATAAGAGGCTGAAACTAATGGGTCAGACAGTGATTAAAAAAATACAGTTTCCGTGTAATTATTTCGGGTATAAAGCTAGCCATGCAGGCGGCCGGGTGCTGGAGACGCAGCTCCGCCGCTCTTATTTCAACAGATGGGGTTGAACATATGGCTCAGTGGTTAAGAGCATTGACAGCTCATCCAGAGGTTCTGAGTTCAATTCTCAGCATCCATTTGATGGCTAACATCTGTTTATAAGGGGATCTGATGCCCTCTACTGGCATTCAGTGTATATGCTAACAGAGCATTCATGTATAAATAAATCTTTAAGAAAGACACTTGAATGCATTGGCACAGGAAACCACTTCCTAAATATAACCCCTGTAGCACAGTCACTGAGAGAAACAATTAATAAATGGAACCTCCTAAAACTGAAAAGCTTCTGTAAAGCAAAGGACACGGTCAACAAGACAAAACGACAGCCTACAGAATGGGAAAAGATCTTCACCAATCCCACATCAGACAGTGGACTGATCTCCAAAATATACCAATAACTCCAGAAACTGGTCATCAAAGGAACAAATAATCCAATAAAAAAATGGAGTACAGACCTAAACAGAACTCTCAACAGAGGAATCCAAAATGACTAAAAGATGCTTAAGGAAATGGTCAACATCCTTGGCCATCAGAGAAATACAAATAAAAACAACTCTGAGATTCCATCTTACACCTGTAAGAATGGCCAATATGAAAAACACGGATGAAACACATGCTGGAGAGGTTGTGGGGTAAAGGGTATACTCCTCCATTGCTGGTAGGAGTGCAAACTGGTACAGCCACTTTGATTATCAGTATGGCAATTTCTCAGAAAATTGGGAAACAACTTTCCTTAAGACCCATCAATACTACTTTTGGCTATAATTCCAAAAAATGCTCAATAGTGCCACAAAGACATGTGTTCAACTATGTTCATAGCAGCATTATCTGCATACCCAAAACCTGGAAGCAACTTAAATGCCCCTCAACCGAAGAATGTATAAGGAAAATGTGGTACATTTACACAGTGGAGTACTACACAGCAGAAAAAGTAATAATATCTTGAAATTTGCAGGCAAATGGATGGATTAGAAAACATCATATTGAGTGAAGTAACCCAGACCCAGAAAGACAATTACCCTATGTCACTCATAGGTAGTTTTTAAATATAAAATAAAGAAAACTAGCCTACAAATCACAATTGCAGAGAACCTAGACAACAAAGACGATGCTAAGGGAGATATATATGGATCTAATCTACATGAGAAGTAGAAAAAGTCAAGATCTCCTGAGGAAATTCAGAACATGGGCATCATGGGAGAGGGTTGAAGTAGAGGGGAGAGGAAGGGAGGGGAGCAGAGAAAAAAGTGTATAGCTCAATAAAATCAATAAAAAGAAAAAACAAAAAAGAAAGATAAAAATGTATTTCTGTGTTATATTGTACTTGAACATGAATTTTCATATAAGAATGCAAACAAAATATTAGCAATCAGCCTCCATGAAAACACCATGATGCACAGAAAATGTTTAGTTGAAAATGGAGCGTAGCACACTTCCCTTAGAATACAATGGTCTAATGACAGTAAGTAGACTCACTGCAGAACCATTTAACACGAGGCTGTTAAAATTTGAAGAATGAAAATATTGTTTAAGCAAGGAAAGCTTGATTGTTCTGTCTGGCAACATTTAGTTAGAAGTCTAATTGCTTTTAAGGTAGTACCTTTTTGAGGTTCTTAAACAGTACTATCAGTGTAGGCAGTCCTGTCGACTTCTAAGTAACAGCAATTAATCACCCATTAGGCTCATTAATGTATCATCTATTATTTAGTGCATACGTAGGAGAGGAGGTAAGTTGTAGTGTGCTCTTGTTTAACAGCTGTTTGAATGGGGACTCTTTTTGTCGAAACACCCATCTTATTCATCCCCAGTCTGGCTGACAAACCATTTGAGAGAGAAAGAATTGCTTGGGATCTATTGAAAATACAAATTACAGACATATGTTTAAAAGTTTTTAATGGATACAAAATTGTTTGTATTTTCTTCAATTAGATGAACATACGTAGAGAATTATTTGCATAGAGTTTGCAAAGTTCTTTGGGCATAAGGTGTCAACTTTACCATCCTAGTACCACTGTGTAATTTACCCAAGGACATGGACAGGACTGGAAACCGGTATTTCTGCAATCCACTTGTATTGTTTCTGATAAACTTAGTAAATGTGTCTTAGTTCTCTGCCAATGCAATTGCTGTACCCAGGAGCTGATAGCAAACTCTATCAAGTGTTGAGGCTCCTTTTTTCACTATCAACTTCCTAACATCTTATTCAGTTGTTCCATTGAGCAGTGATACGTAAATAAACTTCCCAGCATCAGATTTACCCGCCGTGTTCCTGTGGACAACTCTGTGTTCTTTCGATCATGCAGTGACCGTTTTGAGTTCTGTCCTCTGCATCCTTAACCTCATTGTATTTTAGACTTAATTTTCTTGAGCCAAACCGGATCACTTGATCAACAGTTTTGTTTAATAAATATTTCATATATAGTTAGCTAAATTATGTTTGTGTGTATAATGGCTACTGGCTCTTATGTGTTATTTTTTTCTATAATAAAATGACAAGAGGTGGGCGTGGTGATATGCACGTGTACTCTCAATACTCAGGATGCTGAAGCAGAAGGAAAATCACCACTTTAGGCTATTCTGGACTACATACTGAATTCCAGGCTAGTCAGGGCTACATATCAGTACCTCAAAAAAGCAAAATAAATAAATAAATAAATAAATAAATAAATAAATAAGTTGATAGATGAATAAATAAATTAGGTTTTATTATCATTCTACTTCAGTGACTTTTTTATTAGTTGAAGAATGTTATTCTGAAAAACTGTAATATTCTGTTTACTAGCATGGATAAAAGTCCATTTGGGTGATAGAGGTTATTAACCTTGTTGCTTAGCCAAAGGCATCTAAAAGATTTTAATGAACTGCCAGAATGCAAACATCCAAGTATGTGTTCTAAAATTATGGTTGATCACCTCTCAATACAACCTTCCTGTAGCCAGTCCCCCTAACCACATCTCAAGAAGAGTTCCCCTCCTCTCTAAGTAATATGGCTCTGAGAGTCTGCTGCAACCTCTTCTCCACCACCAGCTCTCAGGAGAGATGCTCACCAGATCCCTGATGACAGCAGGGTAACAAAAGTGAGCTTGAGACTAAAGCATCTTTAATTTTTGAAATACATGAATTCATACATCTATCTCACTGGCTCTGGACACTTATCCAATTCCTTCTTAGTTTGCCATAGCTCTATGAAGAAAGCCCAAATTCCTTTCTTCAACCTCTAAAATTCTTTGTAAGCCTAACCTTCAATTTACCTATTGTCTCTTTCTCCCCCTCCCTGCTTCTCTATTTCTCTTTCCTCCTTCCCTTACAAATTTGGTAATCAAGTGTTTCCTGCTTTGCTGACTTTATATGCTGAAGTGCTCAGGCTGAACCTCTATGTTGCTATGATTTTCTGCTGACCTTCCTTATAGCTAAGTTTCTTAATCTTTCTAGGACAATATAGGCTTTGGCTCTTCTGAGAACAGTTTATATTTTTAAAAAGAAAGGATGAGAGTTGGTGAGATCATCTATACACTTATAGATTAAATTCTGTTGCATTTTTAATTACTCATGTTTTCTCATAACTGTTGGTATTATGATCTGTCACTAATTTGGGAAAAATATAACCTTCTAGAGACTTAGTACTACATCTTATTCACCTGACTAGAATAATAGGAACAGTACATGCTTTGGAGTCTGTATTAGTCACTGCTCTATTGCTGGGAAGACACACTACGACTAAGGCAATTTATAAGGAAAATATTTAATTAGATGCTTAGTTATAGTTTCATAAGGTGAGTTCATGACCACCAACGCATGGAGCATGGCCACAGGCAAGCATGGTACTGGAGTAGTTCCTGACAGCCTATATCTAATCTGTAAGTATAAATTGGAGAGAGGGGAAAGAGAGAGAGAGAGAGAGAGAGAGAGAGAGAGAGAGAGAGAGAGAGAGAGTAATGACATTTTGAAACATCAAAGCTCACCATAGTGACACAACTCTTTCAACAAGGCCACAACTCCTAGTCTGTTCTAAACAGTTCACCAGCGGGGAACTATCGTTCAAATATATGAACTTATGGGGGCCATTTTCCTTCAAACCACCACAAAATTTGTTGAGTCTCTGATTTCCTTTTTGCTTGTGTATCTTCTAGTTCTGTAAACCCTGCCCACTGTGAATATTCCTTTACTGTTCTGAGTATCTTTCTAAATAGAAATAACAATGTGTACTTTTAAAAGATTTTATGTACACATTCTATAATGTATCTATATTTGATAATATTTACCAGCCTTTTAATATAGTAACTAGTATAATTTCTGTTGTTGGAAGAGATTCAATACATTATTAAATAAATTATTTTCCATCACTCATTACTAAAGCCAAGGAATCACGGTTTGCATTTGTTATCATTGATATCTGGCTTCTGTAGCATAATTTTTTCATGGTTGTAATGCTTTGGAGGGTCAACAATAGCTTTACCGTTGGGAGAGGAGATGTCAGGTGACATATTGGGATATTCTTTTTGTATAACATGTGGTATGTCTCTGTCCTTCCTCACCTGCTCAAGGCACCTTTTCCTTGGTTTAATAAAGAGCTGAACTTCCAATAACTAGATAGGGAGAATAGGGGGGGCTTCCAGGGAGAGACAGGATCTCTGGGAATGAATTGGAAACACATGAGATTAGTCAACCACGGAGGATTAATGGAGGAACTAGGACATAGGGTACTGAGGAGAGGTAACAAGTCACATGACTGAATGGAGATTAATATAAATAGCCTAATTTAAGTTTTAAAAACTAGTTGGGAACAAGTCTAAGCTAAGGCCAAGCTTTCATAATTAAAAAAGTCTGAGCGTCATTCATTATTCAGGAAATGGCAGTCCAAAGAAAGACCAGTTACAGACATAGCTCATACACTGAAGGACACACGGTCTCTCCAGGATGATGACTTGAAGGATCCAAGTCAAACCTGGATTCTTGAAAAAGAGATGATGTTCCATAATGTTCTAGAAAAATTTGTGGCCTTCTATGCATCTGCCTCAGATGCCATATAGTGTTATTTTTACATTGTATAAGTGGTAGTATCCCCAGGTGGCTAGTTTAAAGGGCAAGACACAAACCCTATGTTCAACAGTGGCAAAACCTATAAGGAATTTCCAACTTTTTTTTAAACTTCTTTATTTTAGATGGCAGCTGCTTGTTCATTTCCTGGCTGCCCAGACCTGAAATAAACACACACAAACGATGTCATTTGCAATACTGTTTGACCATTAGCTTAAGCTTATTTCTAGCTAGTTCTTATATCTTAAATTAACCCATTTCTATTATTTTATAATTTACCATGAGGCTCGTGGTTTCAATGCTCACCTTCCTAGACCTGGATGGAGGGGGGAGGACCTTGGACTTCCCATAGGGCAGGGAACCCTGACTGCTCTTTGGACTAGAGAGAGAGGGAGGGAGAGGGATAGTGAGGGGAGGGGGAGAGAAATGGGAGGAGGGGAAAAGGTGGAAATTTTTAATAATAAATAAATAAATAAACAAACAAACAAACACTGCTTGGCCTATTAGCTTATTCATATTTCTAGAGAACTCTTACATCTAAATTAACCCATTTCTATTAATCCGTTCATCACTATGAGGCCATGGCTTAGCAGCAACTTTCCAGCGTCTGTCTCCTCCACCAGCTATATGGCATCTTTTTGACTTTGCCTACTCTCTCCTTCTCCGTTTCAAATTCCTGCCTTGCCCTGTTCTTTGCTGCAATAGGCCCAAAGCAGCTTCTTTATTAACCAAAGATATTCATGGCATACAGAGGGGAATCCCACATTACTTTATTTTTTCTTGCTATGTGTATGACTACTTTGCATATATGAACATATGTATACTATGTATACTTGACATCTGCGGTGCTCAGAAGAGGTTGTTGGGTTTACTGGAGGTGAGATTAGAAGAATTTTAATCCACCATTCTAGGAACTGGGCCCTAGGCCTGTGAAAGAGCCACATGTGTTTCAATTGTTGAGCCATCTTCTCCAGTTTCTTCACACACTCCACGTCACAGGTGAGGAAGATCAACCCAAGGCCCAGCATGTGGTCTGGGTCACTGGTCACCCCCTCAAGCAAGGTGTGGAGCCAGCTCTACTATACCCATGACATTGAGGCCAGCTCTCCCACACCCATAGTAAAGGGTGGGGCCTTCTCTCCTGTGTCCTGGGAGCTCTAGGCAACCGATGTCACCATAGGCCTGGGTGGCAGCACAGGATGGCCTTTGGAAACCAACAGGTTTTCATGTTGTTCACCAGATCCCAGATATATCTACAGCAGTATCAAATCAGATTGCAGACCGAGAAATGGCCTGTGGCAGCATCTCTGGCCTGGATGACACCGTGGAACCACGTGATAGCACAGGCTACTCAGATGAGCATGACCGTGGCAGCAGCAAATCCCTTGGACATGAACATAACCACAGGTTGTGGCCAAGACTCCAGGCATCCATATGGCCTTAATCCACAGACATCAACATAGATCCCCAGCTGTGGCAATACCCTGAATCCAGATTGGTCCTTGGCATAAGCCTGGAGTTAGATGTCACCATGGCCCCAAGTAGTGACACAGGCCATTCAGGTCAGTATGACCCCTTGGAAGTGTGGCTTTCAGACACCAATATGACCTCAGGTGGTGGCCCAGATCTCTGGCATTAGCATGGCCATCAATGGTATCAAGACTCATGAATACAGACCCTGGGTGTGATAGGAGCATGGGCCCAGACGTGGCCCTAGGCATCAGTGGGGCAAAATTTTTTTACATTCCTTTTAAAAACATAAAACTCATTTGTTTCCGAAGTCTCTCCCAAGTATTATCCTTCTATGACATCAGGTTAGGCTACTGATATGACGAGCAGTCTCATCTTGTGGTTTAGATGAAGATGAGATGTGCGAGGTCTCTGGCTGACAGCCACAGGGGGGTACCACAATGATGGATGAAGATTCTTTCCCACAGTCTTCAGTGAGAATATAGGCAAGACACCTGCTATATGAACACCAAGCAGAGCCCTGCTTCGTCAGGTCAGATCTGTGACCTATAGAGACTGTGCAATAATTAGTGAGTAAGTGTTATTTCAAGCCACTAAATTTTCTGTAATTTGTTTTTTTAGCAAAGGGTAATGGATACATGAAACAATCATTATTAGCTGTATTAGTTTAATGGCACGGTTGCTACTATATCAGCAAAAGCTTCAAATTGGAGTATATAGAGTTCACTGCCAGGAGACTAGAGGTTTGCTTACAGCACTTCAGTGTGAGGGAAAAGCTGCTTGATTATAAACCATGCATTAATGTGCATTATTAAAAACAAGTGATATCTTTAACATCAGGTCTTCATTGCATACGCTACCCTTTAGTGTTTTCATTTTCTACATTTACTTCATCTAAAGATCAAGATGTTCAGTCCTTTAAATTTGCAATCATTTCTCCCCATCTCTTGTTTGCCACCACTTTTAGCTTTGTATTTCCATGTCGGTTTCATTTACTGAGTCCCAAAGTAAAGAGTGTAACTCATTTAGGACAAGAGACTTAATTTCCTTTGAAGAAGCAACTGTTATAATTTCCTCAGCAATCTGGGATTTAATTTCCTTTAGAACATTTTCCCCACTTTCTTAGCTCTCACTGTAAGGGTTTCCTTAATGAGAGAGGATGGGAGCAAAATAGAAACCCCACACTTGTGTTTCCCCTTCTCAATTAGCAAACCTGCGAACAATTCTGGCCCTTCAGGTTTCAGGAAGTATTGCTTTTCTCAGTTTGTGTTATTTGTTCTGTACATATTATCTCTGCTAGGTAAGTCTGTCTGGCTATTTACAGCTTAGTTAGTACAAAGCTCCCTTGAGCGCATATTGCAGAATGCATGTTCTCTGTAGTTGTTAATACTGTTTTTTTTTTTTTCTCACAAGGCGTCCACCAAAGAAGCACTGTGCCTGGTGGACTAACAAAAGTGAGTTCAATGACTTTCGTGGGCACAGTGAGAGAAACAGATGATGGGTTGGGTTGCAAGAACTTCCACTGGAGATAAAGAGCTTCAAGGGAGAAGCTCTAAGACTCATGTCCTTTGAATGTGAGCCAGCCACTAAGCCCCGGGGTGCCACTTAAAAAGGAAAAACTGGATTTCATTAAAATGCCACCTATATATTTCCTAAGGAACAGGTAGTGAGGCGGTTTTAGCACTGCATGATTAATAAATATTTCCTAACCCCTCTGGCTCTCCCTTCTGATGGTTAAGACTGGAAGAACTGACGAGGCATCTGTCTCTGCATGTTTGGTGTTTTTTCATGATAGTTCAGCATCTGGAGGGAAGGGAGAACAGAGTCTATTATACAGAGAAGGGAACTAAGTAATTATTTCCTTTTTACTATTTCATTTTTATTTGTGTGTGTGCATGTGTGTATCAGTGCTCCTTTTTTATTTGTGTGTGTGCTTTTGTGTGTGCATGTGTGTATCAGTGCATGTATGTGAATGTCGAGACCAAATGTTGACACAAGTCCTCAATCACACACCACCTTATTTTTTTGAGATAGGGTCTCTCACTGAACCTGAAGCTCACCAAGACTACTAGTCTATCTGGACAGTAAATCCCATGGGTTTTCTTATCTTTCTGTCTCCAGTGCTGGAATTACAGGTGTGTGCTGTGTTGGGGATTATTATTTTAAGGTGTGCTGTTTTTATTTATGCTTTGTTTGTTTAACTCTATGAAGCTGTGATTCTTTGCCTGTCGAAACACCTCATAGTCTAATAAAAAACTGAAAGGCCTGTAACAAGGCAGGAGCAAGGGTAAGCAGAGCTGGCAGGCAGAGAGAAGGAGATCTGAGGAACGAGCAAGACGACAAGGCGGGGAAGCCATCAGTGACCAGCCACTCACCTACACTGCAAGCCACGTAGAGAGTAAAGACAGGTATACAGAAATAAAGACAAAAGCCCAGCGGCAAAAGGCAGATGGGATAATTTAAGACAAGCTTGCCAGAAACAAGTCAAGATAAGGCTGGGCGTTTATTAGTAAGAATAAGCCTCTGTGTGTAATTTATTTGGGAGCTGGGTGGCGGGCCCCTCAACAAACCAAAAGGGTAAAATGTCAGACAACAGCGCTGCTCTTCCTGGCTTTTTAATGTGCATACTAGGGATTAAACTCAGGTCTTCAAGCTTACAGGTTAATAATTTTACTAAGAGAACCACCCTCATGGTCCCAATAGTCCATTTTTCAGAAGTGTTTAAGTTAATTTGCATGTACTCACATAGTCAGTGAATGATAACATTCACATTTTTGTTTTGTTTTATGCTTTTCTTAGGTCTGTTATTTCCTCTTTTTTAATCCCTCCGTTTATGCCAAACACGTATTTTCAGTAAGTATATTCATTTTTTTCAGTGTCTTTTTCTTGTTGTGGGCCTTTGTAGGTTATAATGTAATGTTTTGCTGCACTTTTACCTTGTATGTTGAATATATCAGAACACTTACAATACCCTCATCTCAAATATTTACCACTGTTTATGATGCAAACTTTCTGAACTTTTCTTCCAGATATTTTAAATTACATAATACAATATTGTTAACGATCTTCTGTGGCAGTGATTCTCTAACTTACTAAAGCTGGGACCCATTGATACAGTTCTTCGTGTTGTGGTGACTCTCAACCATAGCATTATTTAGCCGCTACTTCATAACTGTGATTTTGCTACTGTTATGAATCATAATACAAATATCTGATATTTTAAATATCTGATACATGATCCCAAAGGGGTTGCAGCACACAGGTTGAGAACCAGTGTCCTATGAAAAAGGACATATAGATTTATTGTTAGCTGAATGTGTAGCAATCAGCCATTCTCCCCTCACACACCACCTTGGCCTCTTGTGCCCACTGTTCTCTCTCTTTTTTTTTTATGTCTTGGCATAATTCTTGGTGGTTGTTCAGTGGATTATGAAATGCATCACTGGGCTCAACAGCCTACTTAAGGTTCATACCAAGACATTAGCAATGAAATATAATATTAACCTATACATATATGCTTTTGTGTAAATGTGCGTATTTATAGAAGTCATCTTTTCCGTTCATATTTCAACATCTATACAACAAAGAGCACCCGTCATGCACTTCAGCATGTGCTGTTGGAAGTTTTGTTTTATTTAGTTCTAGATCTCTTCTCATAAATAAGGGAAACTATTTATAAACACACACATCACACACACACACATACATATTCCTTTTCATGTACATATACTATTTTTATAGCTTTCATTTATATCAGTGTGCCATTTATTTTCAACCAGAGAGATTTTATCTTGCTTTGCTTCATGTAGATCTGTTAGAAATACATTTCGTCAGTGTTTCTTCCCATGAAATTGCCTTCACTTCATCTTAATTTCCCGTGCTTACCAAGTGCTCCTTTGAAATTGTGTTTCTCCTAGCCCTTCGATTACTTCAATTTCTTCTGGCCTGATTGTTTTAGATTATAAGACCACAGTTCAGTGTATCATTTTTCTCCTATCATGACTTGTGCTACTTTTCCTTGCTGCTCTCAAGATTCTGGTTTTGCATTTTGCTTTTAGCACTTTGGGTTTTTTAATAATTAATTTCATTTATTTATTTGTTTATTATATACCAATTCCAGCTCCCCCCTCCCTTTTCTCTTGCTGCTCGTCCCACCCCCATCTGCCCCTTAGAGAGGGTAAGTCAGCTAAATCTGTCCCATCACCTCACTGAGGGAGGACCAAGGCCCTCTAACGTACCCCATGCTTGTAGCACTTTGATTAAGCAGTGTATGTGTGTGTGTGTGTGTGTGTGTGTGTGCGTGTGTGTGCAGTTTTTTACTTAGAAGATGTAATAAAGTTTCTTGCATTAGTCAATAATACACTGTCTTCCACTAACTTGGAAAATTTGTATTGCAAAATTATTTCTTCAAATACATCTTTCCTTTCTTATCCTCCCCCTCTAGGACACGAATTGCATGCATTATGGATTGTATAATATCTTCCAAGTGGTCTCCAAGCCCTGGTTTATTTTCTTTAATAGTCCTTCTGTCTCTCTATTAAGTTGGGTAATTTTTATTGATATGTCTCTCTGTTCACTGACTCTCACTACCCCAGATTTGCTGCTTATAGTTCATGTCCTGAATCTTTCATGTCAGATAATGTGGTTCTACCTCTAGGATACCTATTTTGTTTATTTTTGCAGTTTCAATTTCTCTGTTTGATTCTATATGGCTGTACTCATCAGTATCATCCCTCCCCTTATTTTTAAAAACATATTCATAAAACTTGTTGTGGGTGATTTCTGCTTTACAACATTCGGGTATAGGTTTGGTTCATCTTGTGTGCATGTGCACACACATGTCATAATTCTGTGCTTTTAAATCTCTGCTGATTCACTAATTTCTCACTGAAAAAAAAGGATGGTCTATAAGGTGTACGTCACAAAGTAATTCTTCTTTAAATGACACTAATAAAACTTATTTTTTGATTTTATATATTTGTGCTATATTTGCAACATTTCCCTCATTCCCTTGGCTTTCTCCAACTTTCCTTGTACCTTAATTTGCTCCATTTCATATTTCCAACCTCTTTAAAAAGTTATTATCATTACACATATACACATGCATGCATATGTATGAATAACTATGTAAATACAACACCTTAAGACCATGTGTGTTTTTTTACAGCTGACCACTTGGAATTGGATATTCAATTAGGGACCTCATCCTTGAAGAGATTTCTTCGCTCTGTTTCAGGAGTCATAATTGCTTAGATTTTTTTCATTAAGGGGTGGGACCTTGTGAGATTTCTCTTACTCATACTGGCATGCTAGCTGGTGCTGTCAGAGTGTTCAGGTATTGTTTAGGTGGCCATACTGTTGTGAGTTCATGGGAACAAATTCCCTGTCATACATCGATGACAAAATATCAAAAATATTACACAGACATTTTATCCTTTGACTTTAAGTCTTTTTGGTTTTGTATTGTTTTGTTTGTTTTTTGTTTGTTTGGGTTTTTGTGTTGTTTTTCTGAGACAGGGTTTCTCTATAGCTTGGAGCTTGTCCTGGAACTTGCTCTTGTAGACCAAGTTGGTCTCGAATTCACAGAGATTTGCCTGCTTCTGCCTCCCAAGTGCTGGGATTAAAGGGGTGCGCCACCACCACCCGGCTACTTACCGTCTTTTTTGTCCTTCTTTCCATGATGTTCTTTGAGGGTAGTTTTTGTGCTGTAGATGCATTAATTGTTGGTGGGCACCCCATTGGTCAGTAGTTTTCAACATTTGACCAATTGTGGCTTTCTTGTAATAGCCTATATCTCCTCAGGTGTTGCAGTTATACCTATCTACGAACTTAAGGGCAAATAATAAGAATTCAGCTAGAGATTATATTAGTTTGGGAAATTGCTAGTAATAAATTCTGACCTAGGTTCCATGGCCTAAGAATCCATAGGCAGTTGGCTAGATCTACAGTACCAGATGTGAATTTCCTCCTATTGAGAAGGCAGTTACTGCATTTGGTATTTTGTGGGATTGCTAGTTTGGTTGCTGGGGATTGAAACCAATACTCTTTTGTATGCTTGTAGTGTATGTCCATGCTAAGGAGTGCATGGAGAGGTCAGAGGGCAACTTGCAGGAGTGAGTTCTTTGTTTCTACCTTGTGGGTTTCAGGGACTGGACTCAGAGTATTAAGCTTCTCAGCCAGTGTCTTTGCCTGCTGTGCCTTCTTGCTGGACTCTAACGTTTTATTTTAAATCTCACCTCCTTTGAGATTTTCTTGCTTCTGGATATTTTTCCTTAAACACCCTGTCCATCTGCCTTCATGTGATGCCACTGTCTTAGCATCTACCACTTCAAGGAGACAAAAGGGTTTCTGATGTCACAGCTAAGTGAGCTGGGCATGTGTCTACTCAAAAATGTTGTAAATCCATAGTTCTTACCTAATAAAATACATGTCTTTGAAGTATAACCTTTTCTGAAAGCTCTACTCATTTTTGTCATCTTCTGTCACCTTTTAATTCTTCTTTTAATAAGTGTTCAAGCTTTCTAATTATCTGATGGATGAATTGTCAGAACTTTCAAATCATCATTATTATAAATCCTACCTTTTCAAAGTCTTTAGCAACTTACTTTTGGAGAAAGAGATAATCAAGTATTTTTAGAAACTTAGATTTTAATATGGATAATGACTATCTTATTTCAATAATTTAGTCAATGTCCATATATAGAGGTCTAGTATTAAAAACCTCTCATAATCTTGTAGCTGGAAGTGATGACTCAGCAGCCAAAAGACCATGTTGCTCTTCCAGAGGAATTACATTAATTTCCAAGTACCCATATAAGGTTGTTCACAACTGCCTGTAATTCCAAGAGCACTGCATTCACACATAAGAATACACGTGCGTGCACGCACACATGCAAACACCAAACACACACACACACACACACACACACACACACACACTAAAATAATTGAAAAAGTCTTAAGGTATTTTCACCTTGAGGCAGGACCGAACTCCTCCCCTTGCATCAAGGCTTGATAAAGTAATCCAGCATGGAGAACATCTTGGTGTAGAGTTCATGAGCTCCCACAAGCCCAGGTCAGCCTTTCCTGTGGGTTCCCTGTCATGACCTCCCTTGCTTGTAAAATCCTTCCTCCCTTTCTTCAGCAAGACTCCCAGAGTTCAGCCCAGTACTTGTCTGTGAATCTCTATATCTGCTTCAATCAATTCCTGGATAGAGTATCTCTGATGACAATTAGGGTAGTCACCAATCTGATTATAGTATATGGCCAGTTCAGGCACCCTCCCCACTATTGTGAGGACTCCCCCTTTCTGTACGAACACTGAAACAAAAGAGGAGTGGGGGAGGGGTAAATGGGAAGTGGGGGGGTAGTGATGATGACTTGGAGGAGAGGAAGAAGGTGAAACTCTGGTCGGTGTGTAAAATAAATGAAAAAAATGTTATTTAAATAAAATAATAGAAACATTTAAGATATTTTCATGTAATGAAGACTTATACTAATTTTTTAATGTAATTTTTCGTTTTTAAAATCCTAACTACAATATGCTTTAGGGCAGTGGTCAAGACTATACAGCAACTTCTCACTAACCTGTTGAGATCGAGATTTAAAGATTCAGTAATGCTCCCTGGCTCATGCTTTACTCGTGCAAGCAGCAGGCCAGCAAGTCACTGACTGGTCACTGACTTGCTTCAGTGCCCAACACAAAACATTTACTCTCTGAAAAGCTAAAAGCTACTGATGGGCTTGAGAATGTTTGCTGTGAATAGCATCATCTGCTCATTCGATTCATTTGTTAGTTTACTTTATGAACTGCGCACAATTCAAAGGTAACCTTCACAGCTACAGACCAGCTAAATTTAATGAGATTTGTTAACGATTATTCACGTTTTTTTCTCATTTCCATACACCTTTATTAAAGCATGAGTTTTAATTCTCTTTTCCTTGTTCAACTTGTTATTCCAGTAAGCTTGTCTGTGCCTTTGGGCACGGATATCAGTCCTCTTTATCTCCTGGATGATTCATCTCTGCTCTTTTGAAGCTGGTATAAGGTTTATAGATGAAAGGCATATACAGAGCTAAGAAGGAGCCTGGAGAAGCAGAACACTGGATGCTAGGGCAGGAGATTCTGATGTGGAATTGGAGAGGGAGCGGCTTCATATGGATAGTCTCCAGATGATACAGAATCTAGAACTGAAGAAAAAGAAAAATTTTATGAAAACCTGCTTGATATGTGGTCATTATGTGAATATGAACACTTATAGAAACACGTACTGTAGAAAGTATATTATTTTGTGATATGTTTACCATATACCCATACAGGAAGTGGAACAATTGAAATTTATTTGCTCTGGGAGCTGCTAGATGCAGGATTTTTTTTTTTTTTTATCTCAGAACATACTACATATTTCTACATGTTTCTGTTGCACTGCTGATAGCATTTGAAGCCTATATATTGTGTGTGTGTCTAGAATAGTAATTGTTATAGATAATTTTAAAGAGACGGGATTCTGTTGGCATAGGTGTTCCTAGACACATATCCCTATGTTGATCATTTTATTTTGTTAGGTTAATACAATATTTCATGTTTTATACTCTGTATATGATATCACAGAGTTGAGGTTTTCAAGCAGACTATTTACAAATCAAATCAAATTAAATCAAAGCAAGGAGTTTATTTTACATGGAGAAAAGATACGTTTTAGTGATTATGAAAATTATTTGTCTATGTTTTTAAATAAAAATACATGTTTAAAGTAAATCATGTTGTTATTTAATTTATTAATAAAGAAAACTACCTCAGAAGAAAATCATTGATTATGTATAGTCAATAAGATATATAATGTTGGATAAGAGTAGTATGTGAGGCCGAAACTGGAAATGTCCAGTAGAAGAATACAGTGACCAATGCTTCTCTGTCAGCTGAACTCATCTATAGCTTCTCAGTCTTAGAAGTCTAACTTTACACAGTCAGGTCTCATTAGTAATCAGTGGATCAAACAATGCTGCATGCAAGTCCTGAGGGATTTGGAAAACATTGCCTTCTGGACTGTGTATCTGTATATCAAAAATGCATGAATCTTTGACCCATTTCTATGTTCAGAATAACATTTCATTAATAATTATAGTTTTATGGAAACTGCAAGATTTTCTTGCTTCTTTTAAAAATATTTCTAGGAGCATATCTGCATCCTCCAGAGGACTGCCAAGCCTTGGAGCTCCCAGAGCACATGCATGACTTGACATTTGTAACTGTTGATTGGGCTTTGGAAGTAACCTTTAAAAAGATCAGTATACTTCTTGGTTTTAGACTATTTATTGTATATTAGAACCATGTGAAGTTGCAGATAATTACTTAAAATTTGCCTTAGTTTTATACTTTGAAGTGTAAGACATTTTATGATGCTTGAAAATATGCTGCATTTTTGGTAACCTAGATTGCAGTGTCAGAGATGATAAAGTTCAAGGATAGCTCTTTCTGTTTGAGAGTGGTTAACATCCTTGAGGGCAAGGCAGAAAGACCATATTAACTGACAACTTTATGGGTGAGCAAAAGATGGTACACTTCTGTTAAAGGAGTCTATTCTTTGAACTGTTTGAGGCAGCTTGAAAAATATGTGAAAGATGTTTGTAAAAGATGCTGAAATCAATGTGAGTCTGTCATTAATGCATCCATAATTTACCAAGGACATCGTAGGATTAAAAATATGTATATTCATTATAACCACAACTCATACTTTATTGGGTAAATTTTCAAGCAATTTGCTATGCTGTTGTGGAAGCTCTTTCCACTCCTTCAGTCAATAGTTTTTAATATACTGGCCCACTTGGGCATGGTATTTTATACTATACATGCAGCCATAGAGTATGGGCTTGCTCCCTTGCTTCCGGCTCTTGCTTCCAGCTGCTAGATTCTGTTTCTGTTCCCCATTTGTGCAGAGGACTGTGATTTAGGACAGTGATCTGTGAGTCTCCCCTGTATAAGTAACCATTTATTACATGTAATTTTGAACTAGTGTGGGATTATTTTGTATCTTCCGCCATCATTATGCCATAGGTTTAAAATAATGTTCAGTGACCAAGCTCAGTGCTTCTGGGAAAAGCAGGACGAGTAGAAATTTGTTAATGTGCATTCTTCTGTTTAGGTAATGAATAAAGCAATACTGTTTTCTTACTGTCCACTTTTGGCTTTTGGAGTGGCATATTATACTAACTGATATCTTGATACCACATTGTCAGAACGTAGCTCACTGATCAGCATTTATTAATTTATTTGCCTACTTGCTCATTAAAAGGTGTTTGATGATAGGCCTTGAAATGATAAAGATAGAATGCTTGTCCTTGTCAATCACATAAATATTTTAAAAATTAGAGAGAGAGCTAGGAGGGCAGAGGAGGCCATGCTGTGAGTGTGTATAAGGGTCTTGGAGAGGATGTAAATCCAAGGACGGTTTCCCCTTAGATGATGACTTGAGAGCTCAATGCCTAGTTTGGAAGAACAATGATAGAGTGTTAAATATCTTTAGAGATGATAACATTTAAAATAGTATTCCAGTTAAGTTATTTTGGGGTATGAAGAGTCAATTATGGGTTTTATATCAGTTCTTATCAATGGGCTTTGAGTTGTCAAATTCAACATTCACTCAGGCTAAGATTTTATGAGCCTCTTGGAGACTCTAGTTATTTGTGTCTGCATTGCTATTATTGGAAAAGAACTGGACAAACAATTCTTCTTATTTCAAAGACAAGAAATTTATTATGTACATGTGGAAATATATCTATGACTACACAGCTAACAGCCGGTGGAGTCATGTTTCATAGGATCATTATAATACAGAGACTGCTTCTCCTTCAAGGAAGCAAAAATATCATTCAGTGATGAACCAACTTCTGCATCCTAATGTGACCTTGATGTTTCAAGTCCTTGTTAATCATAATTTTCTTCATTGTTGTTGATGCTGCTGATCAGTGAGATACATTCTGACAATGTGATATACATATATTTGTATATATAATATTCTTTGCTTTAAAAAGGTAAATCGAAAAGTTTCTATACTTTACTATAAAGTGACTTGAGAGTAACCACATCTGATGTGATAAATCCCCATGCAAAATCATTTTGCTAGTACAAAGTATAATCAGCTAAAAGCTTTGGAAAAAGTCCAATTAATTTATATCAAAAACCTTTATATACCCTTCCATCCTCACTCAAAATTTCAATTGCCAATTAGTAATTGCAAAGTTTATGTTTTTTTTTTAAAGCAGTTAGTTGACAAGTCATACTCTTCACTGAGAATCATTTGCAGAAAAATCACTAGCGGGTGTAAATTTTCTCCCTTTTATTGAGTAGTTAAGGCAAAATTTTCTTTTTCAAATTTCAAAGAATTGTTTAAGTCTCTGGCATTTTTCTATTGGTGTTTAGAAAAACATTATATTTTTAAAATGATAATAAAATATTTGTATTTATTTTTGAAGATTATCAGCACAAAGAAAAAATTTTTTAGTGGAGGATATAAAATAATTTGTTCCTTTTATACCCTTACATATATTTTTCGAATGAGCGTATAATCAGATACATCTAAAGAAACTTATATCAAAGATAATTCTTAAAATGATAAGAAGGCATAGGACTCTCCTTCTTTATCTTACTTTATTCTCAAGCCAAGAATAATTTTAAATTTCAAAAGGTGAGTACTTATATAGGTAAGATTTATTCTAAAATATTTTTACTAAATTAAAGAAAGCTATGACTTCTATGTTGAATTTTATTCTCACATTGTGTTGTTCATCAAGTTATATATTCACCCTGGGCATGCACATCATCTTTGATGGAAATAGAAGCCATGGACATCCATCCAGGCCTGGCTGTGGTTGGACCATGTACTCTGACATTGTTTTGGCTGCAACTTGGGCCCTGATGTCACTATGCCCCTGCATGGCAGCCCAGGCCACCCAGATCAGTATGGCTCTTGGAGAGACCAACATGGTTGCACGTGGCTGACAAGACCCAGGGCATCTGCCTGGCTCTCAGTGGTAACAGGAGCCATGAATATCAACTCAAACCCTGGCTTCTATAAGGGCATGGACCCAGACACAGCCCTTAGCACAGCTTTGGTCTGGATATCTCCATGGTTCTGGGTGGCAAGCAGACCACCCAGATCAGCCTTTTCCTCACTGCCTTTGACCTTTTCAGTTTGATCTCTTTCCACGGCACATGAACTGGTCAGATTCTCTTTCTCCCCCATTTCCCCACCATGTATTTACTCATCATAATGAGTGATATCCACTGACCTTTGTGGCACCAGGCAAATCTTTGGATATCTTCCAATGATGCAAATTTTTATGAATATGGAATAGGCAGGTTACACTAGAGGACTGCTCACATCCAGGCAAAATGGAGTAAGTGATGATTGTGGTAGGGAGGGTGAGTGATTGAGAAGACACAGGACACATGTGTGGAATGCAGTGGTGGAGAGGGTGCCGGCCAGTAATTGCCTAACCTCCCAAGGCACTTACAGGTGATAAGTTAGATAGTTTCAACTGTGGTAAGAAGGGAAGCCAAGAATTTCATTTTAATGCTTTGGGAAATATTTTTAAAATACTCAAAAGGCCTGACAAAATGCTGATTTAAATCAATCTAGGTCTCAGATGAGGTCCTGTTTTTCTCCCAAAAAGTTGTTTTGGATGGAGATTGAGATTCTCAGTACATGGGAAGCTGGTACCACCAGTGGGATGTTCTAATATGTCCATAGCAGACATGACTTATGGGTGAGAAAGAGTTCACTGGCTGCATTCTATTGCCTGCTTTTGACAATTCCTTTCTTCCATTTATTATCTCCTCCTGTCAGCTGTCTGGCATGACCATGGGCAAGGCTGATATATTGAATACTGTAAGGTAAAGATCATTTCAGAAAATTTGCTAAGGGAAGAGGAGTTCAAAAGCTACCTATTGTAAAATGCTGGCAGTATAATTTGAAAGTTAAGTCTCTCCAGTGTGGGCAACAAAATGATATTTGTCAAATACTAGAAATACATTTTTATGGCTATAGAGATGACAGACCTGGTCAACCTCATACATTAGATACTACACAGCCATGAATGGCCACACTTAAATTCTAGGACTTGGGGCTGACATTCTGAGATTTTATGACACTTTGAGAATTTTTAAATAGCATCTCTGCAAGTGTGGCATTTTAAAAAGGGCTTCTAAAGGATTAGGTCCCCATCTCTTCTTCTTGTCAAGATATCTTTCTTCTTGCTTTCCTGATACTCAAATGAGTTGACATACAATTATCTATGTTAGAAATAGAAACATTATTCCAGCAAAATGCAGAGTGAGCATATAAGAATTATTTACTCATACATGAGAGACGTAGCAGAGTTGTAAACCTGGTTCAAATATCTTCAGGATAGTTTGTTTACTGTGTATTTTCAAGGTTACTATCCTTGGAACATAAAGTAATTATGGGAGATTTTGTTCCTGTCTGAGACCTCTGTCTCCTTACACACACTTACAGCTTAGCAACTGACTTCAGGTATCTTGGATTTTAATAGATTGCAAGTAAAATTGATGTTAGATTATAAATGAAAATGCACCTTTTTAAACTTCATATGATTTATTGTAAATGATTGCTCCTTACAGATAATTAAAAAAAACACAAACTGCATGGCAAAAACTAAAACACATAAACAGTTTTTTAAAGTTTTGAAGTTATTACGTAATATTGGAAGTTAATTTTTAAAAATAAAACAAATGTATAGTATAAGATGCTCTTTGGATCAGCAAATTAAAGAAAAATTAAAAAGTATTTCAGAAAAAAATGTGTTTTCCATCAGGATTTATTATTTCCTTTTTTAATAGTGGTTAATTGAAGACAAAAATAATCTTAAGTGTATTTTATAGTCTGTCATCTGTTCCTGCCTTCATGATTGCTATTTCTAAAAAGATTTGTTTAAAATTAAAATTTAAGAAATTTTAGTATTGTTGTGCCCATGACTATCTAAAGACTTTTACAGCCTTGGGTACATCAGGGACCAATGTGAGCTCATGACTAGCCAAATAATTCTCTCTTCCGAGAAATTCTGGACTTGCATCATCAAAGAGACTATGGAATTTTAAAATAATTACCCCATTAATTTGGAGATTTTATGGGATGATACTAACTTGAATTAACATCTATAAGTTATAATATTAATAGTGCTGTTGATGGACAGCTTACATGCACTTGCACACAAATTTTCTATTAATAATATCCATCCATTTGGAGTACCAGTTTCCAAAGATTTAATTTGTCTGATAACAAAGTGGTTAGGATGCATGGAAGCTTTCTACTTGTTTCTTATTTTAGAGGGGAACATTTGATATGTTTTGTTGTTAGATATTTCAATGCGTTCATCCTTCCAATAAATGTTTAATTCCTATGAAATACAAGATAATTATCATGCAGATAAAAAAGACAAGTTTATTCATAAACCCAGTCCTGACTATATCCTCACACCCTGACAAGTACTCTTTTATGGCTTGAGTATAGCATAGCATAGAGTCATCAGAAACATTCTTGCCTGCTTCAGCGGAACCTACACTCTGTCTGCAATGACAATGCTGCTGATGGCGGTGCTGCTAGAGCTGTATGTACACCCTGTGTTAGATGAGGATGAAAGCTTGGAAAGGTGACTAATAAAGTTCCTGGTCCCCTTTATGACATTCATCGTTGACAGCTTGCAGGCCCCTCCACAGTCCTCTCCCCTTCTGCTCTAGATCTGAGCAAGCTGGTATAAAAGCTTGCATGTTCCTCCCTTTGGCATTGACAGGAAGTTAAAACTATGCAGCCCTTATCTATGCTACTGAACATGAATATTCACATAAACCTCACTGCCATAGTAAAGACTGGTGCCTGTATACTTGGCACTCTCTCATACTTTATAAAATCCTGCTCAGCAAACCTGTACTGTGCACTCTAGTAAACCTCATTACACGAGGTTTTATATCTTCTTGGCATTTGTGTGGATATGGTTTGTTTCAATATCACAGTCAAATTTTGGGTGAAGCAGGGTAAATACTTAGTATAACGAAGACCCAATATGGAGGGAAGGGAGTGTGATTTTGGGGAAAATGATGGCTGAAATTTCACTGTAAAGGAGCGATTGGCAGAAACCTGAAGAAAGTGGGCTGTGAGTCCTATGCCCCTTTTTGAAGGAGGATACCCCAGGAAGAGAAAGAGGGTGTGCAAATGTCTGGAGACAATCGAATGCAGTGATCTCAGTCACTAGTCAGAGAACTGGAATGTGATGTTGGAGAAAAAAGACCAAGCAGGTACTTAAGGGTGTTTACAACTAGTATCGAAACAGTAGAAGCAGTGGATGAGGCAAGATCTGTTTATTTTGGGGAGTTATTGGCTCTTTATCTGAGATAAGATATAAACTATTTGAACACACCAAGGTCCCTAACTTTCAATATATTGTTATTTTCTCTGTTATTTTCAGAACTGATAAAGTTGTGCTTTGTTATGTGTGAGCAAGAGAACTTTGGAAAGAAAAATTGATCATAGGTCAATTCATCTAAAGGTTAATGTGTTAGTGTTCTCTATAGTTACAGAACTTAAAGAATGAATCTCCCCATCTACATAAAAAGGGAATTTCCTGGAATGACTTACAGGCCATGATCCAGCTAATCCAACAATGGATGGTTATGAATTGCTAAGTCTAAGCATCTAGTCCATAAGGCTGGGTATCTCAGTTGGTCTTCAGTATATGCTGGAATTCTAAAGAAGTAGGCATTAATGCTAGTGAAGGAATGGATTTACTAGAAAGATGAGATCAAACAGGCAAAGAGGGAAAGATTCCTTCTTTGTCCCTAGATAGACTTCATACAGAAGGTGTGGCCCAGATTAGAGGTGGATTTTCTAGCTCAAAAGATCTGGATTAAAGGCATGGCATCCTATCTCAGAGATCCAGAAATGGATCTTACTGCTTCACACTAAGCACCAATCCCTCTCGGGTCTGTCCTCCACGTTTGGGATTTAGTTCATTCCTGATGTCAACTTGACATCCAAGAATAAGCCTAACAATGCTTACTATTGTGAACCTCATCAAAGGTCTATTGCTAAGAAACATGTAGCCTTAATTTGAAGAAGAAAGACTGGAAAACAGAAGGAAGGCCATCTAAATTTTAGGGTAATATCCTTCACACATCCCAGGATAATGTCCTGTGGCTTCCCCTTCTCTGTCTTCCTTCAGTATTTCTCAGTCCATCTTTTCCTGTCCTAACTGAGGACTGTGTACAGGAGCTCTGGCCCCTACACGTGAAGGAGAGCCATCATACTCATAATGATCAAGCAGAGTGCTCTAACATTTATTAATTATTCCCCAGAAGGATATGTGTCAAAATATCATTGTGTAACAATTAATTTGTATGCTTAAGAAAGACTTGAAGCATATTTGCCAGTGACATGTCAGAAATATACACATGATGATGGAATCAAAATCAATACTAATTCATAAAATTTAAATAGAGGTTCTGGTTTTGAGATTGATGATCTGGAATTTTATTTTTGTATAGGAATATTACAGACAGAGAACAAGTTCAGCAGAGAACAAATCAGAGCCTAGATGAGCTATGATAATAAACTTTAACTACTAAAGCCAAGGATAATGAATACGATTTCTGCTATTTAAAATCTGCATGGTTGATCTGACCATTAAACCTACAGCAAGTGCTATTAAATGCCAAGAAGATGTAATTACCTGGATCATATAGTTTCCCTGGGAGATTTTCATGTTTTCCTCTTTAATGTAGTATACCAAACCCCATGCCTGTTGCATTCTATAATGAAATACACTTGGGTGCTGTGGGAACTTCATCAGTCAATAGCCTTTAGCACACTGGCCCACTTTGGGGGTGGTTCATGTACTATATATGAATATGTAAAAGTATGTGTAGCTGCTTGGCTGCTGAATTCAGTTCCAGTTCCCTGCTCTCACAGAGGACTGCTGATCACTGCTTTTTCTGTGAGTCTATCTCTAAATAAATAAACCTTCATTATACTCCATTCTGGACTAGTGTGGAACTATTTTATTATAAGTTGCAACATTTGGGCTTTAAGTTATTGACTTTATGCTAAAGTCCACATTAGTTACTTTATCTTGATAATCTGCAGTGATGTTGTAGAATTAGTCAGCGGGGATGTTGGAGAATTTTGACTATATAAAAAAAATTCTATTTGGTTGTTCATTCTAAAATGATAAATTTTATAATGTGGGTTATATCTCAAAATAAGGTATTCTAAATGTTATAAAAATAAAAGTATCTTACATGAGCCCTGATAAACTGCTTGTCTTGCAGAGAAATGTTCTGGACAATATAAGGTTTTTCTCAGCCTCAGATTTTAGGACCACGTGGGAATCACAAGGACAGCGTTGAATGATTACCATCATCATGTTCGATAGTAGTGTTGGCTGTTCTCTTCTCTGCACTCAGAGTCATAAATAGCTAATAGGTATTCTACATCATCCCAATGGCAGAGTGGGAATGTGATTTACTAGTTTTGACCTCATCATAGAATAATAAGTACCCAACTTAAATAGCTGTCTAAAATTGATACATAGCCATGCCATAATGTCCTCATGAGTGTTATGGCACTATTTTGTCACTAAGCTGAAATCAGGAAAATGATCCAATATTTATTTAAGGTTACATATCATTTTGAAATCTCAAGTTGCAATATATTTTTGTGTCCCCATTTTCCTGTGTGTCAGTAAACTGTTTCTTGTCTGTTTTATTAGGATTAGAAAAACTCAGTCCAGAATATTTCAAGATAGGTACTGACAGATTAAAGTTGCAAACTGGTTATCCATAAGCAGGTTTTAAACTGTTTCTTGTTCTTTGTTTCCTTTTTTTATCTTAGAGGACAAAAAGAAGCACAGGATTGTGGGTACTTAACTCATGATGATTACCCATCTGTTTCTATTATTTGCCCAGATAAAAATTTGAGAAATTTATAACTTTCAACCAACTGCAGCTTCATTCTGAGACTGCTGCCCTAGCAGTCTTAAAGCTTAGCTTTTTCCCAAATACCCACTGGATGATAACAGCAGCTCATCTGGAGATTTCCTGCCACACTCTCTTAACTTAAAATAACTGAGAAAACTGATTCTGTGCTTAACATCAGGTTCTCGTAGCAATAACTTTGCTTCAGCCTAAATATGTTAAGATTTGGGGCAAGTCAACATTTTTTTTCCCATTTTACCAAATACTCTGTTTTCTCCTCTGCAGCTTCATTATCCTTGTGGTACCATATTATGTCATCTGTAGCCTTGAAATTGAAAGTGACATTGAGATTATTCCAACTAAAATGATGTTTGTACAAAAGTCTTTTATGACATTTAAGGAATAAAGTTCATCACCCATATTGATGTCTTCATTTCCCTTTCTTGACACTCTCCTTGACTGATGCAGAATTTTATAAGACAATATGAACATTCTTCCATTTTTTTTATACCCCAGACCCCAAGTCAGTCTGTTTGATCTTTGCTCTTTGAAGGGTATCTTGAGTTTTTTAGCTTCTAGCTCAGAATATTACCTTCATAGTCAAATTTTATTTTAAGAAAAAGACAGAGCACACACATAGGTCTTTCCATAAAAGCAGACATTTCTGAATGGTAGAAAGTGGCAGAAACAACTTATTAACTGAATCATTAGCTCTATTCTCAACCCTTCCTGTTAATGAATGGATGGATAAAAATTAATAATTCAGAGACTTTCTACAATGTGACCCCCATCATTCATAGTCCCCTGACCTCTTACTACTGAAATTGCACAGCAGTGAGTTTGTGCTCTCTCTCTCTCTCTCTCTCTCTCTCTCTCTCTCTCTCTCTCTCTCTCTCTCTCCCTC
>NC_022021.1:44063770-44082995 GCF_000317375.1 Microtus ochrogaster
CTCTCCCTCCCTCTCTCTCTCTCTCTCTCTCTCTCTCTCTCTCTCTCTCTCTCTGTGTGTGTGTGTGTGTGTGTGTGTGTGTGCATATTTACCATTTTGAGAATTGTTAATTTGACCCATCACTTTCATCAGAGTAGGAGTCGTGCTGAGTTCTACATGCAGGTGATGGAGGAAGCAGCCTCCTGACATTCACATCTTCCTTTTTGTCTTTTGGAGATCCAGAATGGAGTCATACCTCCCTATCTGATCATTCCATGTTCCTTTCTGTGAATTGCTTTCACAGAGATTTATTTTATGGAGTTTGGGGTTTCTTTTCATTTAGTCCTTTGTTTAAGAATTCACTTTTCTCCTCCCTACAGTATGATAACCGGTCTGGGAGAAGCTACACTGTCTCAGCAAAACTGATGGTGCTAGAGCTTGAAGTCTCTATGACAACAGAAAAGGGAAATTGAAAGTAAACTATAAGACCATAAAGATAATCAGATATGTGGAGAGTGCAGAAGGATAATTCTTCAGGACACTGTGACTATATATTACTCTCATTGGTTAATAAAAAGCTGACAGGCTGGTAGCCAGGTAGGAAGTACAGGTGGGACAGCCAGAAACAGAGGCGTCTGGGAAGAAAAAGGCAGAGTCAGAGAAGATGACAGCCGTCTGCTGAACAAGCAGAATGTGTAGAAAAATGAGGTAACAAGCCATGAGCCATGTGGCAAAGCATAAATAGAAATATGGGTTAATTTAAATGTAAGAGTTGGCTAGCGACAAACCTGAGCTATTGGATGAGCATTTATATATAATAGTAAGTCTCTGTGTGCTAAATTGGAAGCGGCTACCAGACAGGGAGGGGGCATAATAGGAAATTTTACAACTACACAAAGAATATAGACTGGAGCTCATGAAACTTGCCTGAAGCCTGTTTCTGCTATTGTTCTGAGTCTTGTAGAAGCCAGGGCACTTTGTCACAGATCTAATCACTCATCTTAGTCTGGGGCTATAGGAAGTCAAAGCAAGGTTCACATATCAGTGAAACAATGGGTATAATGTGCACTGTAGTCCTATCAAATCTCACATAAGAAATGCTTTTTCTATATTTTAAAACATATTTTGCTTATTATTTGAGGACTTATATAGGTACAGAATGTATTATAGTCATAATCACTCCTCATGTTTTTTTCTCCAGGTCTCCCAAGATTTCTCACTCCGAACATGCTACTTTCACACTAAAAGGAGGGTACAGCACCCATGAGAGATTAATATGGAGACTGACAACTTTAGAACATTGAAAAATGATGTAACTTTCCCACCAAAGATAGGAAAGTCAGAGAAAAATTTTTGCACACGCAAGCAAAATCATTACAGTAAAATGATATTTATATTTTAAAAATAAAGAAACCAGAGTGTAAAATGGCTTATATAACCTGTATGCAACATTGAATGTGAACTCTTCATTTGACTGGAATTGAACTGATGGCAGTGAGTTTCTTAGGCTGTACTATCTGTCATTAAGTAGCTTTTCTCAGTTTGTAAAATTTACAGTGGGGACTGCTAGGTCTTTACTGTATTTCCAAGCAGTGTCTTACGTATTTTTTGATACTTCCTGTGAGGTAAATCTAATTTCTCTGAATTTGACATATAAAGAAATGTACCAGAATGCATAAAGAACTCACTCAAGGCTACCACAAAAAGTAGCTGGAAGAACCAGAAGCGAGTTCCAGGCTGTCTGCCCATGGATCCTGGAGCTCTGCTTAATGCTGGGCTGTATCAGGTTTCCCAAGTTTAGATGGAGCTGTATCGGATCTGCTAGCATGGAATTTATGCAAATATGTTTCCCTAACTGCTAAAACAGGTCTTGGAGTCAGTAATACCAAAGAGACGACTATATTGCTGGAAGTTGCAACTTCGTTCATTGATTTTTGTCCCTTAAAATTTTCACTCTCAGACTCAGGTTGCATTCTATTTTAAAAGTCAAAAATAAAAATGCTAGCACCATAATAGGAAAATGAGAGGTGGATGCTGCAGAAACAGGGTAAAACTTGTGCACAGTGATAATTTGAAATTTCTCTGAAGACAAGACTTCTTAGACCAACCAGCAGAATGTTTTGTGAATGTTGCTTTGTTTGTCAGAGGAATTACCAATAGTCACTGCCAATGACCTGGGTTTCAAAGTCTGTGATCACTGGCCTTCCACTGTTCAAAAACATTGAATAGACAATTCTATTAGTAAGTTCAAGATAAGTTAATAAACTCTTTTTTTATACCCTACCCAAACAGGAATCATCCCTATGTTCAGAATATTCCTGCTGTCCACACTACCTGCCTGTGAGCCTTCTCTGGTTAATAGAATGATTGAGTGTACTAGATTGCTGAGATTCAAATTATCCTCAATTTGCTTAATAATGGTTCTAATGCACAAGAGTAAAGGAATCTGGCAACTCAAATGGGACAGAAAAGAAGCTGCTATATGTAGCAGAGTACATAACCATGCTGTGATTTTAGGTATTCAGTGGGGACATTTGAACACATTCTCTGTGGATATGGGACTACTCTATCATAATCCAGATTTCTGGCTGTACAATCCTTTCTTTACATTTCTGCTTAACAGACTCCATGACCTTAAGCATCTTGAATGAAAATGCATTCATTATCTCAGACTACTGTAGGGCACAAGCCCAGGATGGTTCAGGTAGGTTCTTGAATTATAAAGTCAGAATAAAAAGAAAAAAATAACAGGGTGGACTTTTGCCTTCAGTCTCTGAGGTAAGACTGTGTGTATGAGATCACTCTCATGCTGTCAGAACTTATTTTATGGTAGCACTAGGGTTGACGTGTGTGTTTTCTTACCACCTGTCAAGCGTCCTTCTCAGCCACTTACTGTCCTAAGCACGTGACTCATCCCGTCGCAGAGGTTACAAAGTCTGGATTCTTTCTTGTTTCTAGTATTTCCTTTTCCTCAAGCCAGAGGGATCTCTGCTTTTAAAAGGCTCATATGTCAAGTGAGATGTCCTAGTCACAACTATAGGTTTGGCACCAGGGCCTGAAGGTTTGAAGAGCCATCCTAGTTTCAGCGTGAAACAGATTTTGCAATCTGTGACCAGACATAATGCAAGTCAATAGGTTGGGGGAGATTGACACATGGACTTACTTCCCTGGTTAAATGAAACAGCAGTCAGTAAGATGGCGCTTAGTGTGACCATTAAAAGGAAATTCATTGACTCTTGCCCTGAGGCTTATCAGAATGAATGACCCACTTTTCGTAACTTAGTCAGGCTCGAAAACGAGTCATCCTTAATTCAAGTAGGCTAAAAATCTCTCAAAGTGAATGAACTCTGTTAAAATTTCATAGACTTGTCAGCAAAGCTCTTGCTAGGCATTTCCCTCTGCTTGCTTCTTGTGGTAGTTTTTCTACTATCCTTGACTTGTATTAACTTGAAATGAAATGTGTATCTTCTTAAATGAAATTAACAACAAAAAAAAAATCCCTGGTGTAGAGTTATGGCTAAAATGAGATTTAGATGGAACAGGTTCAACTATTTCTTCCTTAAACTCAAAGGGAAAATGACTGACATTTGGTGGCCATTTTTATAGAACCATTAAGTCAGAATCCCCAGGAAGAGGTCAAAAAACTGATACGTTACTCAGCTCTCCCTACCTCTGTTCCCTCAAATAGACATTTTTTTAAATATACTTGTGAGATAGCACTGTGTGGTTTGGAAGTGAAAGGCTCCAAGCCATTGGTAACTTCTAGACAGCACCTTCTAACCACACACGAAATAGGTGAAAAAAGCAAGTTATGTTTAGAAGTCCTCCTCACCTCACACACTATCTTCCTTTTTATCCAGATTCTCAGCCTTGCTCTGAATTGGCTAATTGGTCTCACATAGCTACTGTGAGGAATCCGTAACCAAGAATATGTACTCTGCTCAAGCAGCAAGGCTTTCATTTTCAGCGCTCTTACTGTGTAATAACTTCTCTTAGGTCTTGGGAAGCTCAATTACACCAGCAAGGTGGTGCCGATTGACAATTACCTCAAATGTGTATGAACCGGACGCAGTTCCACAGAGCTGACATTGGCTTTACCTTATTTTAATGGTGCTAAATCTTTCACCTTTCCTTTGGCTTCTCTCATCTTCCTTCAAATAAAAATTCCCTACTTCTTTAGCAATGATGATTTACTTATGCAGTTAGGTTACACCTGGTCCTGTCAGGTGATTAAGATTCTTTGTTCATAACCCACAAATATAAAGAAAAAATCTAGGAAATATTACCTTCTCTATGATGATTGATTTAAACAAAAGACCTAAGCCATCGTATGCAAATGTCATATGTACTTTTTGATCTAGTAATAAGATGTTAAATGTTTCCTGAATCAAGATTCCAATATCAAAAGGAATTTTTAATCACACATTTTACAGACTAGAATTCATTTAATTGTGCCCTTGCTAGAGCTTTCTATTGCACATTTTACTTAATTTTCACTACAATTTGCTGAGGAAGAACAAGTACGAAGCAGCAATTCGGGGAAACAGGGCCCACGTTCTTCTCAGTCCGTTTGATCTTGGAGGGTTATCTTCTTGCCCATGCTCCTCTCAGCCTGTCTAGCCTTTGGACAGCTTATCTTCTGCCCGGAGACTCTGACTCTCCTTTCCTTTAGCACTTTGGAAACTAGCAATTACATTTTTTTTCCTCTGCTCCTTTGAGGTGTTAATTTTCTCTCGGTCTCTTGTCAGTTTTACAACCCAGGAAGCGTTTCTCTCAAGGACTTAGAAGCTGTGTCTCTAGAATATAATTATTCTGAAAGATAGTGTCTCCACTGGCCAGTCTCTGAGGGAGAGCGGGGTTTTAAAGTGCCACTTAGCAAACAGATGGCCTAATCAAGCTGACCTTCCTTCCCACAGAACCCTTATGTTACTTTCATACTAGATCCCCAAGCTCTTAAAAACTCTCTTCTATCCAGTGTATATTTGGGGATTATTGGTGTATAGGGGGTGGGAAATAGAGGGGAGTATCAAGAATAGGTAATAAAATGTATGTGGGCTGAAGCAGAAGGAAGTTAGCTTATTACAGGAGAAAGAGTGGCAAAGTAGAGAGAATGAAACTTAAATTATAAATTTATATATGTAAAATATCTATTTTGCATACATGTATGTATATGTGCTAAAGCTGAATGACTGATTAGGGGTGCAGTGATGTCTACATGTTCTCTTGGAATGGTGCAGGTCCAGACTTTCATTACCTTGCCTTCTGCTAACTTTAGCTCCATAAAAGTCATTCTTTACCCACCTCTGTATTGAACCTAACATACTATGACTAACAGATTAAAACTTTTTAGCAGCAATTGACTTAATGAACCCTTATATTTCACCACTCCAAAAGCTAGAAATGTCATCAGTTAACATCTGAGCTCCCCATCGTGTTATAAACCACCTCTCTGAAGTAACTACCAATGTATGTATTAGGTGGGCTATTGTGTTTCAATAAACTTCTATGAAACCATTTCCACATGGGAAAATTTCATTTGAGGAGATCCAGATGTATGTTTCCAGGCTACTGTCACCCATATTTACTCTAGAACAAGTCTTGTCTTCTATTCCTTTAAATTACAAGTATTTATTTTGATGATAGTATGAAAATGTCCCAATGAAAACTATTATTTTTATACATAAGGTAAAAATAATAGAAACTAGCATTTTTACCTGATATTACTACAGAATAATGAAAATCTCTCTACAATAGTCTTGATCAATATTTAATAATCTCTGATAAAATGTCACTTGTCTATCTATTTGATTCATCACCCTTTCTCCTTGATAATTGGTAACATTAAATAACAACTGTGCTTTTAAGGAAATAAGAAAAAAATGTTTATTTTGTAGCTAATGCAAGTGATCTGGCCTGGAATTATGAATTTGAGATAATCTGCAAGACAAATTCTTCCAACAAAATGGTTGAATATAGTTTTATAGACATGGAACAAAGAAAGCTATAAATGCCAGGTGGCGGTGGTGCTCACCTTTAATCCCAGCACTCAGGAGGCAGAGGCAGGCGGATCTCTGTGAGCCTCAGGACAGTCTGGTCTACAGAGTGAGTGATAGGACAGCTAGGGTTACGCAAAGAAACCCTGTCTTGAATAAGACACAAAAGAAGAGGAAAGAAAGACAACTACAAGCCATCGCATCTAGTAGGTGAACTGACGATTGCATTAGGTGAGCTTTGGGGATCAGATGCAACAACACACTTAAATCTGAGGTTATTGGGTGCTAGAATTCTTTTAAGCTTAGCGATATATCCTAAAAAATTACCTAACAGTTAAAAGGATGTTAGGTTAGACAAAAAGTTTGGAAGTGAGTGGTTATTAAAAGGCTTAATATATTATAAAATAGTTTTACTTCCCAACCTGTAACACCATCTCTTTATAACTTTGAAATTTTAGCCAACCAGAGTTAACACATCTGCAGAAATTTTGAGAGAAGGATTGCTTTTCCTTAGTGATATTCAGTCAGTACATTTCGACTCAATGAGAGGTTTCCCAAGCTCACGTCTGCTGTGGGTCAAAACTGCTAATTAAAGACTCTCCAATTCTGAACCGAATCTCTAGATGACACATTCTGTCATGCAATTGTGGTCCAGGCTTCTCCACACTAGAAGACAAAAGCTTAGTCAGGTATGCGATCTAATTGCTGTCTCTCATCCCCTCTATTTACAATGAAGACCCTTTAAGAAGCCAAAGGTCTCTGTTTTTGTTTTCATTTTCTGTTTTGATCATTTTACTTTTTTTTGGAGGTTATGTTTTAATTGTTAACATGAGTGTTCAATTTTAGTTAATCTTGGCAATGGGTACATGGGTCACCAATTAGCCATTTGGCTCCTGAACGAAGGATGATGTCATTCTAGGAAGAATCTTTCTCAATGTCCCTAAGTATAACGACGTCTTCAACAGGAGGTGTGTTTTCTATCAGTACCAGAGTTTCCTTCTTCCTCTCTTTGGCTCGCAGTTTGGCAAACCACACTTTCAGTTTCGCTTCAGGCACTTTCAGAGCTCTCGCAAGTTCTTCCCTGGCAGCCAAATCTGGGTACTGGGATTTTTAAAAGACGCTTTCCATTTTCTTGATCTGGCACGGTGTGAAACGGAAGAGGTTTTGACGACCCAGGTGCCTCTGAGGAATCCTTGCCACGCCAGCCTTCGAGGTGTTCAGTTCTTCCGGGTCAAGCTCCAAAGAAGAATCCGGGTGGCTACTGCTTACTCTCACGTTGGCGTCACTTTCCTCAGAGCCCCTCTCGCTATCCGGGCCCTGGTTGCTCTCATAGATTCTGACATATGGGCATCCTATGGGGCCTCCACTATGGCCACCATCTGCCTCCATGGCCGCAGCTGACGTGGAGGCCACAGCTCCGTTCTCACAAACTATTTCCTCCTCATAATCTTTTCGAGTAAAATATTTATGCTCATAATAAAGCTTCTGGACCATGACTACAATTGTGGACTACAAACAGAACTCGGGTCCCGGGAGTGGCTGCCCTCGAGATCTAGAATCTCGGCACTGATTGACATTCAGTTTTGCCAGCACAATTTGTTGAAGATGCTCTCTTTTTTCCATTGTATACTTTTAGCTCCTTTATCGAAAATCAGGTGTTCATAGGTTTGTGGGTTAAAGTCAGGGTCTTCTATTCGATTCCATTGGTCGACTTCTCTGTTTTTATGCCAATACCAAGCTGTTTTCAATACTGTAGGTGGGTGGTCCTTGGACTTCCCACAGGGCAGGGAACCCTGATTGCTCTTTGGGCTGACAAGGGAGGGGGTCTTAATTGGGGAAGGGGGAGGGCAATGGGAGGCAGCGGCGGGGAAGAGACAGAAATCTTAAATAAACAAACAAACAAACAAATAAACAAACAAATAAATAAATAAATAAATAAAAGAATCTCAGTACTGCTACTGACAAAACAATGAGAGGAGGGGAGCAAAGGGTGGAGTCAATGGAGCAGGTCCGCATATGCTCCTCTGTTCTCTGGGTTCCTCACGCTAGAAGTACAGCTGGCATCCCCAGGAAAGAAACCTGAACAACATCAGCTCCCGAAGAATTTTAGCGGAAAATATTTGAGAAAAAATTTGGTTTCCAAAAATGACCACATCTGTCCCATGCGTGACTGACAAAACTTTGTATCACACCACTCTCTTCTAGCACAAAGTACCTGTATAGAAATCCACTGACAGTTGTAGTTGGTTCTTTTTTTTTTCACTCTTTATGGGGTCCACCAATGAATGCCTGACCTTGCTTGAATTCTTTCTAACCGGCTTCTCTTAACTTAAATTCTTTTCTCTATTCTATCTACCTTTCTTTCCTTCTTACTCTATAGCTGATTGTGTGACAAACCTGGTGTCCTCCCCTCCTCCTTTCCTCACTCCTCCCTTCTTCTCTCTTCTATTTATTCTCTCTGATTGGCAGCCCTGTCTATCTCTCTCTCTCCTGTATAGCTAATTGACTAGTCAGCTCTTTATTAGATCAATCAGGTATTTTAGACAGGCAAAGTAACATAGCTTCACAGTGTTAAACAAATTCAACTTATCTTTGAATCATTAAACATATATTCCATAGCACAGACGAATATAACAATCTTAACATATATTCCACAATAGATAGTCTTATACAAGCTTCCTTGGATGTGATAGACTTCCCTTATTGTCCTGAGGATTCTATCTTTGGTTTTTATTTTAGCAGTTTTGCTCAAAGGAGATTAGTAACAGCCTCTTAAGGGTCACAAAAGGTGAAATCCATTGAGCTTTGGTGATTTTTCCAATGAGAGAGATCCAGAAAAGAAGGAAGTGTAATGCGGTGATATCTTGTTTGTGCTATATATAACAAAGTGAAGAGAATAAGAAGAATCCATGTTTTCTTATGATTATTTTTGTTTGTTGGTAGTTTTCAAACTGCAGCATTTTTCTACCCACTTCTCAACCTTTATCATACCTACAGGAAGAACAGACAAAGAGCTAACAACTGATTATGTCATACAATGATAGTGATCTGCAGGCCATAAACACTCATTTATTTCTGGAATCTGAGACAATAAGATGGATTCGCACCCATGCACACTTTGTCAGAATTCTCACCTGGAGTTGAACTAGACTTTGAACATCATTACTATTCTATGGATGGCCAAGTATGACATTCTGCCTATGTTTGCATAAAATTGTTCTTATGTAGACCATTTTCCTTCCAACTTAATTTTAGATGCTCTTTAAAACTGCAAACCCAACATATTTGACTTCAATTTAGAAATCCTAAAATATGCTTATGAAAATTAATAGTATCCTAACAAATTTTATTGGTAATATAATGAAATAATACAATTTTCATAAAATGAGTTATTTTCTTGGTTATTTTAATGGCATTTTTCCTATGACATTTTTCTAATATTTATGAATTATTTCAGACATAATTGCACATCTCTAACAACATTGTGGTAACAATGTAAAATAAATAACTAAAATGGACTAACAAACCCAGAGATCATCTTTTAGAGCCCAAGTTCCATGAGTGCAGATGCTATTAAAAAGAAACCCTTCTGTAACAACAAACACTGCAGTCATATATTTGAAACAATACTTTAAGTGTTATGCCAATAGCCTTAACTATGTTTAAATATGTCTTACCTTTAAGTTAAGGTACTAAACTTGATACTAAATAATAACTTGATACTAAATCAAGTTTATTTTTCATCTGCCCCCAAAGTTTGTCTTTGGTATAATTACTAAGGTCATAGCTTTGCCAAATAGTACATTTTTTGCATACAAATTGGAAAATGAAAACACTGAAACATAACTCCTTTTCCATTGAAAATAATGTTTGCATGAATGAACATATGCATGTACATATATGCAAATCATATATCTACTTCAACATTTATGAAAGCTTTCTATATGTTCAGTCTTTATCATCATAGGAGAAAAATATCAAAATCTGATGATGCTATTTCTTAAGGGGAATTCTTTTTGCTACATGTCATTTATTCAAGACAGGTTGAAATGCCAAATTAATTTTCACTTGTCCCATTTTCTGTACTGTTTTTAGTCTTTAATTGTATCCTTCTCAGTCTTCCTGTTTGGTGGGTGAAAGATCTCATTATAAAAGAGACCACTAGCTGTCTTAGCACTTTTTAATCCCTGAGAAAACCTAGGAGATTGTTACAACCAATTTATAGCCTTATTTATAGCCCTTATTATTTTCTTCCCCATATAGTGAGAATGCACAAGAATGGAAAACATGCATAAATAACATCAGCTATTAAACCCACCTGAAGGCTAGCATTTGAGCTAGCATACTCTTATCTAATAGCTTTTTGGAATCACTCAGTGACTACTAAGATTCAAAAAGATCTTTCAAAAATGAATAATCCACTGAGTAGAATTGATGGTCTCAGTGTAGCTCCTCTGTGGTCTCCTTATCCAGAGATCAGGGCAATAAAGAAGAGCCCAAATGCAATTTTCCAGTTATTCCACATGACATTATGTTTCCACTGTTTTAGCAACTTGTTGACCAATGTTTTTACTAAAAATTATTTAAATCTATTATTGTGTGATAGGACAAAAATACCTGAATTCCCTATTGACATGTTCTCAGCAGAGTCCCAGCCATGGATGTATCTTATGAAAATCTCTTATGTTAGACACTCTTTTGGAAGAAACTCTTTTATCAGAAGATTCTTCAGGGCAGGTTTTATGCCACTAATGTGTGAGTCTACCATCTTTTTAAGCCCCTTAGTTTTGTGAAATTGTTAACATCCTGCATTTATCTGGAATCAGAAAAATAATTTAAATCAAACATTTAAATAGTTTCTGGGTATGTTGATGTTTGTATTAGTTTTCAACTCTACAGAAGTGAGTTTTTTTTAAAACAATGCTTCAAACATGAAAGGAAAGTTAGTGAAAAGATATTTCTATGATGTTGAAACAACCTCTTCAGTCTCAGCTAGAACTTACCAGATGTTCTCCTATACATTGAAGTATTACAAGTTTTCATTCAATATATTTTCTTCCCTATACTAATCCCTTTTCTACTGCTATGAAGAGAAACATGATCATGGTAATTTGAATAGAAGAAAGCATTGAATTGTGGTTGCTTACAGGTTCAAAGATTTAGTTCATTATTGTCATGGCAAGAAGCTTGGCATGCAGGCAGATGTGGTGCTGCAGAAATACCTGAGAATTGTACATCTTGATTCTCAGGCAGCAGGAAGAGAGAGGCCCTGGGCTTATAAGTTATTTTCAAACCTCAAATCCCACCTCCAATGACACACTTTCTCCAACAAGACCACATCTCCTAATCCTTTCAATTAGAGCCATTCCTTGATGACCAAGTGTTCAAATCTATGAGTCTTTGGGAGCCACTGTCATTTAAACCATCACACTCTCCCTAACCCTCCCAGATCCTCTTCACTTCTGTACCTAGAAAACTCCATTGCCTCTGTCTCTCTCAACAACAACAACAAAACAGAAGAAAAAACAAAACAAAACAAAACAAAAATAGCCACTTGGTATACAGGTGCGTGTGTGTGTGTGTGTCTACTTATCCTTCCGCAACCTGAGATTTGTCTGATTTAATCCTATGCAGGACTTGTGCCTGGTGACACAGTCTATTTCAGCTCATATGCATACCAATCTTATTGTGTCTGGAAAATACTGTTCCATAAAGTATTGCATGGCCTCTGGCTCTTGTAATCTTTCCTCCTTCTCTTATGCATAGACCCCTGAGGTTGGCAAAGTTTGATGAAGATATCCCATAGAGGGCTGAGTGTGTCAAAGTCTCCCACTCTCTGCGTGTTTTCCAGATGTGGGGCTTTCTGTTAATTACCATCTACTTCAAGAAGAAACTATACCGTTGAGAGCTTAGTGATCTATTGTTATTTGTATCCATCAATACATCATTGGGAGTCATTTTATTGTTGTGTTCCTTTAGCAGAATAAATAATAGAGCAGGCCCGTAGTTTATCTTGACTATTTTATCAATGGAATCTCAGATTATTGACTAATTTATCAATGCCAGGTATTTGTTCCCTCTCATGGAGGAGGCTCTAGATATATTTACAAAGTAGTTAGTCCCTACAATAACATTTGTGCCACTGTTGCACTAATATATCTTTTAGGCAGGCTGCTATTGTAGGTCCGGTGTTTGTAGCTGGCTGATATGGATGATATATTTCCCCTCAGTAACATGCAAACTACCTTTCAGCCCCATAAATAATAGTAAGTAGTGGTGAAACTTCTTCATGTTTGATGACATCAGTAAGTAATGTCTTTAGCAATAGGACCTTACCATCAGGTTTTGCAGAGCAATTGATAGTCCTGGAAATAGTCTGTGATATTTGAAGGGGTCTATGTGACTCCTTTTTCCAGTAACTCAAAAAAATATAATCAATTCCTGAAACTGGGTTGTGCTTCTTGTTGTTTTATTACTAAATGTCCAGTTGGGGCATCATCTCCCTTATTATATAGTGAGTCCATTTAAATTTCTTTCATATATGTATATATATTAGGAAACATCCTTAATAGTAGGTTTATTTATATGTGGCTTTCAAAGGGCCTTTGTTGTTAGCTGTCCTTCCCCAAATTCTCTTATTTACTTTCCTCTCTCAAACCCCTCACCATTTAATCCTCCCGTTCATTTCCCCTTTATGTCTTTATAACACTATATTCTATTTTTTCTTCCTTGGAAAACTCCCTCTTCACTCGTCAGGACCATACTAGCTACCTAACCTCTGTGATTTTATTTTTTTGGTACACATGTGTCTAAAGCAGAAGCTAACAAGCATACGCAAGTGAAAACATGCAATATGTGTCGTTTTATACCCGTGGCACCTCAACCAAGGTGACTGCTTCTAGCTTCACCAACTTACCTGCAGTTTTCCTTTCTCTTGACACTGAATAACATTCCGTTGTGTAAATATGCCACATTTTCATTTTCCATTCATCTGATTGCCATATCTAGCTGTTTCTCGCTTCTGACTCTTATGAGTAAAACAGCAATGAACATGACTGAGCAGGTGCCTCTATAGTAGGATGTACAGCTTTTTAAGCATATATACCACTAAGGGTGGTACAACTGGTTCTTAAAGTAGGTTGATTTTCAGCTTTTTTGAGGAACTCCCCACATCATCTCCATTCTGTCTGTACTAGTTTTCATGACCATCAGCAAAAAGCAAGTATTCTACTTTCCCCATATTCTCACTAGCATGAGTTCTTATTGGTTTTATTGATCTTGGCCTTTTAAAATGGGATAAGATGAAATTTAAATTTGAATTCCCTTGTTGGCTAAGAATGTTGAAAATCTTTTAAAAGCGTTTCTTAGCTACTTGTGTTTCATCCTCTGAGAACTCTTTATTTTGTTTTATAACTCATTTGTTCATTAGATTTTTGTCTTCTTGATACTCAGTTTTTAAAAAAATTCTTTATATATTATGGATATTAATCTTCTATTACATGAATAATTAGTCATAGTTTGTCCCATTCTGTAGGTTGTTTAGCTTGAATGGTGATATCCTTTGCTGTACAGAAGAATTTTAGTTTTATGAATTTTACTTTACTAATTGTGCTAATTAATGTCTGTGCTATTGTTGTCCTGTAAAGAAAGTCCATTCCTGGTCCAATGAGTGCAAACCTCTCCCCTGTGCCAATGAGTGTAAGCCTACCCCCTACTTTCTCTTCTATGAGATTCAGTTGCTTTAAGTTGAGACCCTTTATCCATTTGTAAGATTTATTTCTTCAAGACATTTGTTAGAAAGTAGATATTTCAAGGAAGGTCAAAATACACAGAGAAAGATCCTTGAAGAAACTATGTAAACTGATTAGCTAGACCTGAGCAACTACTTAGAAGGGTAGCCACGCATCCCCTCAGTGCCCTCTCTGTATATACTTAAAGTGTTTAAATAAATATTCATGGCATGCCATCTAACTTAGGGACCTTTTGACTTTTCCAAATTGTTTACAAAATTAAAGACATTTAACTTGTTATACATTGTTATTAAATCAGAGGACTACAGAAATTAAGTTCATTAACAGACTTTATAGAGTGCAATGAAAGGGTATTTGTAAAATGAATAAAATTATTTTATAAATAAAATAGTGGAGAGTCTTTTATTTCACAAATACTTATTAATTTAACTTGTGTGGTTGCTTGGACTACTCCACAAGGCATTCTCACTTACTGCCTTCCTCTCTGGAGGAGTTTCTCTCAACCACACAACTGTTCTTCATCATGTAACATTAGTCCTAACAAAGTACCTGGTAGTACTTTCAGCTGCCATCACAAAAGTATTTTTCTTTTCTTTTTTTCAAATTTTGTAAACAAACCTTTTATTATGCTGTCTTCTTCTTCATTCAGTAAAACTAATTAAAAGTAAAATTAGAAAGTTAAGGAAGAACAGAACTAAAGGCATTTTAATTGAAGTCAGTGATTAACACATAGTTTATCACTTTTACTACACATAGTTTACTAAAAGATTTGATACTGAAAGTCAGTGGTAAAAGATTTCATACTGAAAGCTGATGCCTTTCCCCATCCACTGTTTCCGACAATACTGGCCACTCTTCCCATTGCTATGCCTAGCTGCCTGAGAGAAACAACAGAGGGGTAAAAGATTTCGCTCTGCTCAAGGTTTAAGAGGAAACAGAACCAAATGCTCGGGAAAACATGGTATCTGAGACTGGCTTAGTGTGGTGCGTCGGGACTCCCTGGTACAACTTTCTCACATCTTGTGAGCAAGTGTGGGAAGAAGAGACAAAGTTCTAATCCCAAATTCTGATTCTATGCTGAGATATTTTCCAGATATTCTTTGTGTCCAATGATCCCAAAACCTAACACAGCGCTATCATCTGAGATTAAGTATTCAAATACATGAACCAGGAGGGGACATTTTGCATTCAATCTGTAGCTGGGGTACTTTAAGGGGTCCATGATTTTGTTTTATGATGTATCTCCATGAGGTAGCAAGAGGTTTTGTTGTTTTAATTTGTTCCCTACTTTAGAGCCAGAGAATTTTGAATAGGTGACTTAACTGGGGCACTGGATTGCTACGTTTGCTGTTGTGTTATTGAGAAAACCCTGTCCTCTGCATGTGTCCTCTAAGAGTGGTGCCATATTATAATCGAATAGCTACACATTTGCTCCCTCAACTATCTGATGATGGCCTTTCATGAAATGAACGTGCAATGATGAAAACTAAGCGCCTTAAAATAAAATGTAAAAATTGGTTTCTTCTTGATAGAATTATTAACTGCTCCTGTGAAGACAAAAATTATATTCCCAATAAACATAATAACATTAAATTATGAAACATTAGAAGTAGTACTTCGTTCAGTGCTCTGAGTGAAATAATAAGGTGTAAAAGAAGCACAAATTATTTGCTTCTAGAGAAGAACTTTAAAAACCCTTTGAGCTAGGAATCCCATCTGTACTTCTTAGATAGGCAATAATTTATTCCAGAATTGTGTTCATGAAAATAAATGCAAATATCTACTTCAGAGTACATTTTGACCTTGAAACAAAAGAAATAAAATACCTTGTTTCATTATAACTATAGAACTGGCTGTTGGTTTAAATAATATACTTTATATCAAACAATGATGTGAAATTTTAAATGCTATAACTCATTTAAAATTTAAATAATCTCTTATAACTAAAAAACAGGAAGAAATGTGAATTTATATTGCTGCATTATAATGCAAGATTCCTAAAGTAATAATTTTGAGAGATTGTAAACGAGATGCCTTCCTTTCTTTTTATGTTTGTTAGGTTTACATATTACTTCTGGATTAGTTCAAACCCCTCAGTGTTTGTCAAAGGAAGATTACAAAAGTATGAAGTCTGTGTTCACAAGAACAAGGTAATAGCGACACTCATATCTTGCCCAGGCATTTGGCCTTGTTTTCTGGATGCTTTCCATGACAACCTAATTCTTTCCATTTTCCAGGATACAACATTTAATCTTTCCTCTGTGGGAATTTAAACACATACAAATAGCTAAATAAACAATGAATTAAGCACTAGATCCAACAAAGGGTTGGATCAACAATGGCTTCACCTGTGTCTGACTACCCTAGTAGCTCAGAGTTACTATTAGTTAAACAAAAAAAGCATGAGAAATATGTTTGAACACCATGCTTGATTGGAAAGTACGAGTGGAAAATAGCCACCAGATGGTAGCCCCCAAGTTCTACACGATAAAGAAATATGGGCAAGACCTACTTATTTTGCATAGCTAGTTTTATAGAATGTCTACCAATTAACTTGTTTGTTGTGATTGGTATTAAAAGCCACAGAGTGTAAAAACCTGAAATTCATCACATTCCAAATTCACAGAAAACATTCACGAGGTCAAAATTAATTGAAGAAAAAAAATGAACTATGAAAAAATAGAGTTATCCTATTTTGTATTGAGAAAATTAAATCTTTGCCAAGATAATTTAGGCATCTATTACTGCTAGGCTTGGCCCAATTAGAGAAAACTGCTGGCCTGTGTCATGCCTGCCCTGCTGGTTGCCATCTACTCATCAAGAATACCTTCCTTTTTAAAAAATATATCTTTGACATTTTGATATCAATATAATCACATCACTTTTCCCTTTTCTTTTCTCCCTCCAGACTTTCCCATATATCCCATCTTGATTTCTTCCAAATCCATGGCTTCTTTTTCATTAACTTTGTTACACACACGTACACATATATACATATATATTCTGAGGTATATAAATACAACTCAGTCTGCCTAATTTTACTTGTAGAAGATAATCTCTGTTGCTCTGCGCATTCCTAGCTGCCTGTAGTCCTTTGAGTCCTCTTCAGTTTTCCCTGCCAGTGTTGTTATTGTCCTTCTCAGCTCATGCTTAGGCAGTCATGCTGGTGAGACTTTTTGTTATTTTTTTCCAACTTCTTCAAAAATGGGTGGTCCCTCATAAAATACCCATTTTTAAGATATTAATGCAGGTGAGACAAATAGTTTTGTGACGTAGGGTAGAATTGAGGCAACGGTGAAATGAGGAGTATTTAAGGAAGGAGTATTGTTGGAGGCCACTTGTTTGTTCCTGGCTGCCCAGAACCCAGAAATAATCAACCCGAAAGCTGTATTAACTAAATCACTGCTTGACCAATCACTTAAGCATATTGCTAGCTAGTTCTTACATCTAGAATTATCCTATTCCTATTATTTTACATTTTACCACGAGGCTCATGGCCTAAAGGCAAGGTTCCAGATGGCAGCTAATGTCTTTCCCCTCTGGTGGCTCCTTGACTCCACCTTCTTTCTCCGAGCATTCAGTTTAGTTTTCCCCACCTAGCTCTACTCTGTCCTATCTCAGGCCAAGCCAGATTCTTGATTCATTAACCAATAAAAGCAAGACGTATACAGAAGAACTTCCCATGTCTGAAGGAGTATTGCAGAAATGGGGCTAGTACTTTAAATACCAGTATATTTATTTTGTAGTTCTGCAAAATGTGGGTTTCACCATGACTACTCATCTTAGTTAAGGTTTATACTGCTGTGAGAAACCAACATGACCAAAATCAACTGTGGAAGGGAAGGATTTTTTCCACTTACACTTCCGCACACAGTCTGTCATAGGAGAAAGTCAGGCAAGGAATGAAAGATAGAGGCAGAAGTCATGCAGGGGCGATGCTTATTTCCTTCCCCCTAATGGCTTTCTCACCCTACTTTCTTATACACTCTGGGATCACCTGTCCATTATGTCACCACCCCAATGGGTTGGACCCTCCTATACAAGTCACTAAGAAAATGCCTCACAGATTTGACTACAGCCAGTCTCATGAAGGCATCTTCTCAGTTGCTGTTCCTCTTTTCAGACAACTCTTAGGTTGTGTCAAGCTGACAATAAACTACCAAGGATACCACGGCATTCTCCCTTGACCAGTGAGTATTTCTCCAATGAGGCTGGAGGGCGGTGCTATTTACTGTCAAAAGGAATTGATTCCTTAAGCAAAAGTTTAGGACCAGTGATATGGCTCAGCAAAGTAACCTGCCAACAAATTTGATGAGCAGAGTTGAATCCCTAAGATCCACATAGTGGAAAGAGAGAACTGACTACCCCAAACTGTCTTCTGATTTCCACATGTGCCATGGTTTGTAAACACACACACACACACACACACACACACACACACACACACACACACACACACACGTAGTAGGTAGTAAATTTTCTTCAGGAATATGTTACATGAAAGGCTAGCAATGGTCTAACAGATGATGGTCTTTCACTATCTACATACAGGCAATACTAAATGAACTCAGTATATACGCATGCACACACACAGAGATTTCCTTTTTTGGGAGCAGAACATGAAGTTGAAAAGGAAAAGGAGGATGATTTGGAGCACACGGAATAAGCATTGGCTTTGATCAAAGACCCACTGACACATTATAAATTGTTTATCAATTTAATAATATTGTTGAGACATGCCAAGGACATTTAGTGTACCTGCTTTTTGGAGAAAATTCAAATAGTTACTGATTTTTTTTCTCAGGTGATTGCAGTACAAGCTCTGAAGATGTTGCACACAGCAGCTCTTATTACCATGAGATATTTTCTGGTGTGTTTCTTATTTCTGGCCAAACAATATATTAAAACACATAAAATTCAGATTTTACTTTCATCAGAAGACAACTTAAATTAAACTGTCATTTTATGGACTGTGTCTCTAAATCTGGCCGCTGCTGTTAGAGAAAACAGCGAATTTTGAAACACATTTACTTTAATTTGAATGAAGAACAAATACAAATGTTCAAAACTAAAATTGCTTTAAAACAGTTTCCCGGTTTTCAGTATATTTCTACATACCTGAATTCGTTAGAGACGGTGTTTCACTTCAACAAAAGAAAAGCAAATCAGACCAAGTTTAGTACTCCAATCATAAATTCTGATTAATTATGACTACATTACAAAGCATTATATGAAACACCTGTCATAAGTCTTTCTCAATCAGACTTCTGTACACTCACTATCTGCACGTTAGGATTTAAATTACTTAGTCTTTATGTGTATCTTATTTTATATATGTATATATATTATATATGTAATATATATATATTAGGTTATAAGTTATCTTAAAATAGCTGGAGATTTTTTTTTTTATTGAGAAAAGGAAAAAAATTTTCGGGGAGAAAATTGGAATCTTGGAGGTGGGGTGCGATGGGGGTAAGGGGAGATGGGAAGAGAAAAGTG
>NC_022021.1:44083095-44091611 GCF_000317375.1 Microtus ochrogaster
TATGTTTTATGTATGTTTTTGTTTAAAAATCTGAAGGTTTACTTGGTTTCTTGTCACATATATGTATACATCCATGTATAAGGAGAGAGAGGTAGGTGGGGTTGAGACCAGTCTGGTTTACATAGCAAGTCCCAAGACAGAGAGGGTTATATAGAAAGACCCTGTCAGAAAATAAAGCAGTAATTGTATTTTATAATCTATGCTTGATATTCTATAAACCACTGGTCCACATTAGAAAATAAAAGCAAACAAATATGCCAAGGAACTTACTCCTGGCAACTAGCCTGATACCATAGACAGATGCCAGCCAAGTACTCTGAACTCACTAATTCCATTGGTTGTTTTTGTGACCACAATCAGCATACATCTGATTAGATTAGATCTCCAGTGAATGCCTTACCTGCTGAATGTGCTTAGCACATGTATACATGGAGGAGATTAATTATTGTGTTTCACTGACTTTTTGGTATGTTGAGGAGAAATTAAATGTGTGACCACTTGCCTAGTGGAATTTGGAAAATGTTTACATACTATAAAGATTCATGGTGAAATGAAAAGTTTGTCTGTAGAAAATTAAATTGTCCAGAGATGGTTTGATAGTTTTGGTTATTTAACACTTCACTCAGTGCATAAAACTGACAGATTTCTCTGCACAAAGGACAAAGAATTGCAACATGAATCAACTGAATCTATTATCCCATACATCCAGTCACCTGCAGCCTGGCATTCTAACCACAAAGACATAGAGTTGCCTCCAGGTAACTGGGTTTTCTCTTTATATCATCTCTACGGGTTCAAAGTGGCAAATGAATCAGAGTAGCTAAACTGTTGCTCAAAAGAAAAGAAATATTCAGAAAAGTATATCACCAACGTGGAAAATTTTAAACAGAAATTTACTTAAATAAAACCTAGAGCATTGATTATGATTTGAAGACATATGTGTTTTTCTTTTGCAAACCATGACATAAACAAGAGATGCCTGCTCATAAAAGAGTACTCAGGAAAGGATAATGCTTATTTCTGTATCATTGTGATCATCCTACGATTAAAGCCTTGTGTTGCTAATTTTATGCTATCATAACTACGAAATCAGGACAATCATATATTCCCAAACTTTATGAAGATTAACTCATGTGGAATTTAAATTGACCATGCTATAAGTGGTCCAGGAAGGAATTTATTCTCTGTGATATACCTTGCCCACGTTCCTCTGGATTATGTATGGTACTCATTCATCTGTTCACTGACTCCAATGTAGCACGTGATTCAGGAGTACTGCCCATTGTGCAAGTAACAGGAAACCCAAATATGTATGCATTAATCAAATGAGGGTTTGTTTATTTCACAGAACACTAAATGCTGGGAAGATTTGTTCATTTGTCTTTTTTTTAGATTAATTCATATGGTTCAACAACACAGTGAAACTCTTCCTGTTTGTTTCAACTACTGTTCCTCACTTAATGATTTTGACCAATGTCCCTAATGCCTTGTATGTAAGAACTGTTTATGCATCTCTGAATAGTACAGAGAAGCACAGCACAAGCAGAAGAGTAGTTGTTTATTTTTTTTTAAATGAAGGATGATGAGGTGCTTTTGAGAGACAGTTTTCCATGAATGTTTCAAGTTCTCAATGTTATATTTTCTGGTCAAAAGGTATGTTCTCTAATCAAAGTTATTGCCAGAGACTCACGGGTTTCATTGTCTTTCTTTGTTTATCTGGGAATATTGGCTTATAATCTGAGGGACTGATCTAAAGACAGGTTTCTACTCAAATAAGAGAGTATACTCCATCACTCGATTCTAGATTTAGGGTACTATTCATACTCCCTTTCCTTTTCCCTCTCTTCTTGACCAGGGAATGCAGAATGTCCTAGAAAACTATCAAGTATCTTAATTATCTCATAGTTAAGAGAAAGAATTCAGGTAGCTTTCCAGATAGATATCATTTTTATCATTTGCTTAATCATACACATTATCCATAACTTTAGTAACTGATCAGCTAAAGTTATTCAGTAGGTTCAGCTTCTGATCTACAGGTCTGTAAACATCTGGGCCTCACCACCATGCCCTGAGACAAACTGAACTTGAAATAAAAATTTTTTCTCTGGCTATTGCATTTGGACATGAGTATTGACTAACATATGTGTTCAACCCAGAGATCTGTTTTTTTAATTTATTAGATTAAAAAAAAAATACCAATCCAAGTTCCCACTCCTTCCCCTCCTCCCATTCCTTCCACTCACCTTCCCATCCCACCCCCATCAAATCCTCAAAGAGGGTAAGGCACATTGCTTTGTGGAAGGTCCAAGGCCCTCCCTACTATATCTAGGCTGAGCAAGGTATACATCCAAAGAGAATAGGATCCCAAAAAGTCAGTACATGCAGTAGGGATAAATCCTGTTACTACTGCCAGTGGCCCCGCGGTCTGTCCCAGCCATGCAACTGTCAACCACATTCAGAGGGACTAGTTTGGTCCTATGCTTGTTTCTTCCCAGTCCAGCTGGAGCTAGTGAGCTCCTATTAGGTCAGCAGGTGAACCCATCATGGTCATGACCTCTTTGCTCATATTCTCATTCCTTCCACTCATTAACTGAATTTTGGGAGCTCAGCCCAGTGCTGCGATGTGGGTCTCTGCCTATGTTTCCATCAGTTGCTGGATGAAGGATCTATGGTGATATTTAAGATAATCATCAGTCTGATTACAGGACAAGTCAAGATCGGGCCCCCCCCTCCTCTATTACTAGGGTCTTAGGTGGGGGTCATACTTATAGATTCCTGGGAATTTCTCTAGAGCCAGATTTCTGCTAATCCTATTATGTCTCCCTCAATCAAGATATCTCTTTCCTTGCTCTCATCTCTGTCCTTCCTCCATCTCTACTCTCCCATTCCTTCAAGTTCTCCTCAACTCTTCCCTTCTCCTTTCCTCTTCCCCTGTTACCCTCCCTTCTCCCCACCACCATGCTCCCAATCATGTCTGTTTCCAATTTCCAGGTGGGTCTGTACATGTTTTACTTTGGGCTCATCTTATTACTTGGCTTCTCTAGGATCATGAACTATAGGCTCAATGTCCTTTGTTTATAGCTAGTCTCGACTTATGAGTGAGTACATACCATATTCATCTTTTTGGGTCTGGGTTACCTTTTTGGGTTGGGGTAGTGTTTTCTAATTCCATTCACTATCATCCAAATTCAAGATGTTTTTTTTTCCCACTAAATAGTAATCTAATGTGTAAATGCAACACATTTTCTTTGTCCATTTTTCAGTTGAGGAACGTCTAGCTTGTTTTCAGGTTCTGAATATTACAAATAATGCTGTTATGAACATAGTTAAACAAATGCTTTTGTAGTATGATTGAGCATCTTTTGGGTATATGCCAAAGAGTGGTATTGCTGGATCCTGATATAGGTTCATTCCCAATTTTCTGAGAAATCACCATACTGATTTCTAAAGTGGTTGTACAAGTTTCCATTCCTACCAGCAATGTGGAAGTGTTCCCTTTACTCCACATCCTCTCCAGCATGAGTTATCATTATCATTAGTGTTTTTGAACTTAGCCACTCTGACAGGTGTAAGATGGTATCTCAGAGTTGTTTTGATTTGCATTTCCCTAATAGCTAAGGATTCAACCCAGAGATTTTATGTTCTCTTGTTTGAATGAATAGAAAATGTAGAGGGAAAGCCAGGTAGCCTTAAAGTTCTCAGAGCCTTCATGGTTTACAATTTAACAGGAGCCATAGAACTTCAGCATACTTTTTCTCTCTCACTTTGTTAGTCAGAAAAGAAACATATTCAACTAAAAATGACAATCAAGCATAAGATTTATACAGTTGGCTTTGACCAAAACATTTGTTGATTTGTCTTAAGGTTGCAATTTCTGTTCTGTTCTAAGTACCCTGCCCAGTTCTGGAACAAGAGATCAAGTGGTCAAGATCCAATAGATTTTGTCTTGTCTATGTTTGATTTTTTTTCCAAAGTTTAGAATAGAGTCTTTTATGCAGCTAATAAATATAGGTTAATTCATTGAACAGATTTACATTAGAAATTTTGTCTAATTCCTAAGAAATAGAATTTGTGAGTTAGGTGAAATGAATCCATTTTATCACAGAAAAAAATGATACATGTGTACATCTGAGTCCTTGGCTGAGAATGAATTCAGTCTCTTGATTATGAATGTTTCTCATATTAGATGTGGGTTTCCCTGAATCAGGAAAATGCCAATGTAAGTAGTACAATATTTTTGTAGTTTCAAGGATTACTTGGATGCTCTGTTTCCTTTGCGTGCTGCAAAACACTTTAATACTGACACTTTGACAACTTCCTAGAAGATTTATAACTTGATTCTAAAACGTCAAGGATATTGCCAAGGAAAATGCTCTATATTGTTTAAAAATGTATTTGTAGGTAGGATAAATATGGGAGTTTGCACTTATTCATTGTGATGGCCTTGTCTGGATGTATTGGGATTATTTGTTAGATGAAGCTTAATTATAGTACCTGTCCTATAAAATCATCCTGTAATTAGGAAAATCTGTGTTCTTATATTAATTAGTAATTATGAATAAAATATAATTTGAAATGTAAAATTTGGGCCATATTCTTAATGTGTCAATGCAAGACAATCCAACTACAATAACTCAATCCAATAATTTATTTGGATCTTCATAGGTCTTGAAATAAGTATTATGAGCCACTACAATGGATATTAAATAGAGAAAGAAGAAAATTGCAATGAATTTCTGTCATTAATAGTTGCAAATATTTAGATGACTTATAGACAAAAACCATTCTTTGTATTAGGTTTTTCTTAGCACACATTAAGTTCAATTTTGTTAAATGACCCATTAAGGCCAGTTAGTTAGATACTTCCACCTCTTGTCCTGGGATATGAACAGGCATCTGCATGAAGAGTAATCCATGTGCTATGTAAATATTTTTCATTTGCGTGCTTGGTTGTTACTTATTTTGTTTTTCACTTATTTCCAAGAAATTAATTTCCTAAGAACAGATACAAAAGAATGGCTTCCGAAGAGTTTCAGACCAGGCCTTATTCATCTTGTATTTTGTGTTCAGAGAGGAGATGCTTCTCTTATTATATCAGTGCCTGTCATTGCTAAACAAGTCTGATCATTGCTGAGCAAACCTCAGGCGAACTGACAATGAGTAATAGATTTAATTGGATCAATGAATGATCAAGATTCAAAATAAAGTCATTAGTGTTTCCTCTATCTACCAATGGAAGAAAGTATTTTGGAATTTATTTGAGAAAGTACATTTTACTTTTTTTAGTTGAGATTTGCATGGTTATAAGGCAAGAATAGGCAAATCAACCTCTTTCTCATCTCATAAAGCTGTTGATGTGTGATAAGAACAGTCCTTTGTAAAAATTGTTTTACTAAATGTGGACAATGACTTTTGAAGACTGACATTTTCATGACTATCTGAAGGAGATAATTGAAATCTGGAGATTTGTGTAAGTCAGTTAGGTTTCCACATTCTAGATAGCAGATAGTCCATAAAAATTAAAATCCTAAGATCTTTGTCTGATTTGCTTTGTAAATTAAACTACCTCTGTGTTAGTTACATCCCTTATCACTGTGGTAAGACATCTAAAAGAACAACTCAAGGCAGGGCAGGTTTCTTTCTTCTTATTACTTCACAGGGTGCAGAATATTATGGTTTAGAAGGTCTGGCAAGGAGTGAGGCTCTATCCATGCTGGTGAGAGCCCAAGTGTTTTGATTATTCATTTTACAGTAGGCAGAAACAGAGAACAGTCATGCAGAAAGACAAGACAAGTACAACCTTCAAAGCCCACCTTTATTGATTCACACCATCGGTTGTGTCGCTGTACCAAAAGCTGTAGAAATTCTTCCAATAGGGCCACTGACTGGAGACCAAGTATTCAAATACAGGAGTCAGTCAGGGCATTTCATATCCAACTGATGACAATACCTTGGCACCAAAAAATTTTAAAGTACAGAAGATCTCTATTTTGTGTATTGTTTGTTTATGTTTTCTCTGTCTCAGAGAAATTGTTGCAGGAATACCAAAGAAACATGCATCTTACAAATACATATGGAGGGCAGCATAAGAGAAACAAACATCAACCTTCTTGTCATTGAGATTGAGTCAGGGAGGAATAGAATGGAGCTTGATACTGATAATGTAAAAAGATAAATTTTCAAAATATGGACAATGGAGGTCACGTTTGGGTAACTTAACATCTGGTATTATAAGAAATGAGTTAATTTAAAATATTAGCAGCAATGTTATCAATAAAGAGACTGATTTCACTTACCAGTTTCTGCATAAATACTGTTTTTTTTTTAATCTGGTACCACTCAGTTCGTTTGCAGCCTAGACTTATGTCCACTCTGTTTATTATGATTGTGACACCTGGGCTGTTTACTATGTTGACCGACTGTGGGTTCTATGATGAGGCTGCCCTTTGGTGAGATGTTTTGCTGACATAAACCCTCTGCTCAGCAGAAAACAGAAGAAGAACCTCTGAAATGCCAAATGCCTTTGATCACTGCTGGCCTAGTGTATATTAGAATTGCTGACCTGCAGCTAACAGACTTGGTTTTCACTCACCAATTATTCCCCTGAGCTATCCAGTAGCCTTTACAGCCATGATTACCAGCCCCCTCCACCTGACAGAAAGTCTGACTCTAAGGGAAGGTTAAAGAGTTTGTTTTCAAACTGTACCCTGAAAACCTAATGCCACTCTATAAAATGCTTCATGCATGAAGGGTGATCACAGCTCCACTCACTGGAAAAGCAGCAGAGTCTCATTAGGTTGTCACACGCACACAAAAATACCTGGTTGCATTTTGAGAGAAGAGTTAGACTCACCCTCTGGTGTCAGAACTGCCAACAGAAAACTTCAGGCAACATTTACACACTATTGCTTGTGGCTGTTAATTGACTGGATGGTCAAAATTACACGCACCCAGGAAAATGTCAACTTTAATCTCCCTAGAAGTGCTTCAGAAGAGAAATAAGTACAAAGCAATTTCTACCAGAATTAAGTTGATGACATAGGTTTCAAATGGGAAAGAAACAACAAACAAGGTAGAGAATTGAGTCAGATGAGTCCACTTGAAAGTGTGTCCTGCATACCAGCCCCTGCTGATAATCCATGTTTAAAAGAATTGTATCTAATTGTTATGGCAAATCTATTTGTTTAATTGTTATAACAAGTAATTTCGAATTTTATACTATTTTCACTTTATAAACGAGGAAAGTAAGGCTCAAAACAATCAAATGTGTTTCATTTCTGCAGTGACATGATCTAGCTTTTTTAAAAAATGTGTAATTTAGAGACTTTCAAAATTATTTCTTTAATTTTTAAGATTATAATTATATAATTTTCCTTTTCTTTTCCTACCTCTATACCCTCACATATTTTTGTCTTTGCTCTCTTTCAAATTTATCAAATCTTTTTTCATTAATTGTATGAATATGTGTATATACATATATATTCCTAAATATAACCTGCTCAGTCTGTGTAATGTTTGTTGTATTATGTTTTTCAGGGAATGGGAATTTGATATTCTTTTTGTGTGTATATATAGTTTTACTTTGTTCTGTTTATTTATTATTGAAAAGATATTTTTCGAAACATATATTATGATCATGGTTTCCCGTTCCAACTCCTCCCAGATCCTCTCCAATTCCCTATTCACTTGAAATCCCCATTCTTTCTTTCTCTCTTTCATTAATAAACACACATCTAAAAATAAAATAATGGTAATAAAATAATATAAAAGCAAACCAGAATAGTAAAAAAACAAAAGCAAACAGAAAAAAAAGGAGCCAAAGATAAAAAGCACAGGAAATTCATACAGATGCACACACACACATTTGCACACACAGAAATCTCATTAAAACACAAAATCAGAAACCATAATATATAAACAAAACACCTGTAAGAAGAAAAATATCCCATACTAAACAAGAGACAAAAGTCCTCCAAAGTAACCATTGAGTTCATTTTGTGTTGACCATCTACTACTGGGCATTGGACCTGCTCTGAAGTGTGCTTTTATACCCAATGAGATTCCATTGGAGAAAACAAATTTTTCATTTGAAGCGGTTGCCAATTGGACATATTTCCTAGCTTAGGAATGGGGGCTCGCTCCCACTTCCCTTCTCTGTACTGGGGCCACATTTGGCTTAGACCTGTGTAGGCTTTGTACTTGTTGATAGTCTCTGTGAGTGTACATGTGCATTGGTCTTGCTGTGTTTATTAAGGATTATTCCTTTGGTGTCTTCCATTCCACCTTAAAATTTTTCTGCTTCCTTGTCTTCAAAATTCCCTGAGCATAAAGGAAAGGGATTGGATGGAGACTTCCCACTTTAAGATCAGCTATTTCAAAATCTCTCATGTGTGGCAATCTTGTCTACTTCCCCTACCCAGGAGGATAGCTATATGTTTTTCTTTGGGTTCACCTTCTTATTTAGCTTCTTTAGGATATCAAAATATAGATTCACTGACCTTTATTTATGGCTAGAA
>NC_022021.1:44093943-44112385 GCF_000317375.1 Microtus ochrogaster
GCGGGAGGAGGGGGAGGCTGGGAGGAGGCGGAAATTTTTTTTCTCAATAAAAAAAAAGGAAAAAAAAGAATATATTTTTGCCATAAAAAAAAATCTCTCATGTGTCCCATTGTGAATTTCTGTATTTGTCCCCACCTGTAGGAGGAAGCCTCTTTGTTGATGACTGAGTAAGACATTGATTAGTGAGTATAGTAGGATGTCACTGTATTGCTATAATCCTTTAGGAGAACAGTAATATTTGTTTTTCCCCAAGTTCTATGGCCTAACTTGTTTCAATGTGGGGGATAGGCTTCTTCTCACAAGTGGGCCTTAATTCCCATCAAACAGGGGTAGGTTACACTCACAAATTTTATGTCACCTTTGTGCCAGTATGTCCTGCAAGTAGCTCACCATTGTATATTGAAGGATTTGTAGCTGGGCTGGTACTTACCATTCTCTTCTGTGAGCATGCCGAGTACCTTCTAGTACCATGAACGCTAGTTAATAAGGGTGAAGCTCTAGGTAGGCACCAGTTCAACTACTCCATGTCCAATGAGTTAGGTAGGTGTTGTCCTCTGAAATAGAGCCATATCATAAGTTATGGAGAGCAACAGGTAACCTTGGCAATAACCTGGGTTGTTTAGTATTTCCATAGGGCCCTTTTGGCTAACAACTCAACTACTCAAAAGTAATGTATTCCTGGCATTTCATTTGGTGGCAAGAGATGTCTTGTTGGGACTTAGTCTCCCATATTATTTTTTGATGCTATTTAGATTTCTTCCAGGCATATATATATAAAGAAGTTTCTATTGCTATAGTTTTTTTAAGATCCCTAAATGACCTTTATATTTAGCTGATACTTCCTGTATTCCTTCTCTTCTTTCTCTTCTTTCCTTCACTATTCCCATTTGATTTTTTGATTTCAGTCACCATTCCATGTTCATCTAAACAATCTATTCTATTTCCATTTCTAGGAAAATCCTTCCTTCACTCTTAGTTCCTTATTCTATGCATAACCCTTGAGGTTCTTCGGAATGTAGCCTGATTATAGAAGACTTAACAGCTACCATTGACATATCAGTAAATATGTACCATATTTGTCTTTTTGAATCTGCATTAACTCATTCAGGATAATTGTTTTCTAGCTCCATTCATTTACTAGCAAATTTCATAAATTCATTTTTAAATGAAGAATATTCCACTGTGTAAATGTACCACATTTTTTAAAATCCATTCAAATATTGACAGATATCTAGGCTGTTTCCAATTTCTAGCAATTATGAATAGAGCAGCAATTAACATGGTTGATCAAATGTCTCTATGGCAGGATATAGCATTCTCTGGATTTAACACCAAAAGAGGTATATCTGCCTCCTGCAGAATAATTATACTGATTAATATGGTTGATCAAGTGTCTGTATGGTAGGATATAGCGTTCTCTGCATTTAACACCAACAGAAGTATATCTGCCTCCTACAGAACAATTATACTGATTTCCACAGTGGGTGTATAAGATTGCACTCCTACAAAGCAATGGATGAGTGTTCGCCTGTTAACAGACTGCTTGTTCATTTTCCTGCCACCCAAACCCAAATAATCACATAGAAATTATATTAATGAAAGCCCTGTTTGGCCTATTAGCTCAGGATTCTTATTAACTAACTCTTACATCTTACAATAACTCATTTCTATTGATCTGTGTATTGCCACGAGGGTGTGGCTTATGGGATAAGGTTTCCTCAGAGGCATCTTTCACCTTTGGTAGCTACCTGGTGCCTTTTTGACTTTACCTACTATTTCTCTATATCTCTGTTCTGATTTCCCACCTGACTTTACTCTGCTAAGCCATGACCTAAAAAGCTTTATTCATCAATCAATAAGAGCAACACATATACAGAAGAACATCCCGCATCATTCCTCTTAGCCAGTATGACCTGTTACTTATTTTGTTGATCTTGGCTATTCTGACTGGTCTAAGATGAAATCTCAAAGTAGTCTTTATTTGGATTTCCTTGATGACTAAGAATTTTTTTTTTTTAATTTTTTGAGACAAGGTTTCTCCGTAGCTTTTGGTTCCTGTCCTGGAACTAGCTCTTGTAGACCAGGCTGGCCTCGAACTCACAGAGATCCGCCTGCCTCTGCCTCCCAAGTGCTGGGATTAAAGGCGTGGGCCACAACCGCCCGGCCATGACTAAGGATTTTGAACATTATTTTTTTTTTGTTTCTCAGCTGTTTGTTCTTTACCTTGCTGAGTTTTAAAACCAGGCATTATTTAATACTATGTTTTATGAATTTTAATTCTTCTAATGCAAGAAAGCTGCTGATAGCACTTTATGCATTATTAACATTGAGAATGTCAAAGTGTTGTGTGAAGGTGCCTGAGTCCCTGACTCTTCCTAGGCTCCATGTCTTCCTCAGATCCAGATGACATCCATCAATATCCTTCAATTTTCTTAAGACCCTGGCTTGGCTCAGACCTTGGCTTCTGTTTTCTAATCAGTGAAAACACAGCTTTATCAGCTGTGTGAGAGAACTCTGAATCAGAATAGCTGGGTCATGACTTTGTGCTTAGTGAGGATCCCAGGTAACAGATAGAAAGACAGAATTAGGAGGCCGGTTTTCTCTGTAATGTGAGTATGTAATCCAGTGAATGAGGTAGACTCTTTATCACTAGAATAAATATTAGCAGGGAAACCTGTACACTTGGCTATACCCTTCTAAAGCTTTTCTGGTGTTGATGCAGTCTCTTAGAGTGTAAGTGAGCCCTGAGAGTGTTATTGAAAGATCACAGTGTTCCTCCCAAACATGTTTTTTATATTTGAAAATGCTAAAGTACTTTTCTTTCTGACCAGTAATGCCATAAAAATCTTCATACTATAATTATTATTATTATTATTTCTACTATTTCATTTGGACTTAAAGATTTCATTCCCACCTGCCAAGACTAGCGGACCCAACTCCTTTATCATGCTGTAAATAATAAACACGCAGAGTATTTGAGCTTTGTTGTCTTTACATATAGGCACACACAGCCAACATCATACCAGCTTTGTCTTACATGTGTTTGTTTCTCAATCTATCATTCCCAACCACGTTCAAGGAGCTAGCCAAATGGTCCACAGTGAATGCGAACATATTATGGCCAAATTTTGAGTTCATAATTTTTTTCTAGACAGGTCCCACCTCAAGCTTGCTCCACTCCAGAATCCCACTAGCATATATTCTCTGACAGCGGTGATGTTTATTTTCTGAAATAAGCAGTGGGAAACAATCAACATATAATGTATTTAAACCATGTTTAAAATAGTGTAGCCTAATTTACGTAAATTAAAAATGTATGCATCTACCACTCATTTAACTAAAACAATATGAACAATTTTATATAAGTTTGTTTTCTCAGTACTTCGAACATTTTAATTATTTTTGTACATGCATGCATATGGTGTGTATCTGCTTTTATACGTATGCATGCATTTGTGTATGTATGTGTAGGCCAGAGTTCGATATCAAGTGACTGCTTCAATCACGCCACACATTAATTTTTGTGAGAGTGTCTCTCATTGAACACGTAATAGTTCAGCTAGACTGACTGACGGGCTAGTAAGCTCCTGGGATCTGCTAGTTTCACCAACTTAGTGCTGGGGCTATGGGTACACACTCTTACTCTCTGAATTTCATATTGATTCGGGAGATCAGACTTCATCTTTTCATGATTGTGCAGAAAGTAATTTACTGAATGTACCATGTCCCAATCCCACCAATATTTTCTATATAGGTTTGTTCTAGGAATCAAATCTGGGCCCTCTACAAGATCACCAAGCAATCTTACACACTGATACACCTGTCCAGCCTCCATTATACATTTTTAATGTCCAGTTTCTTCATAGTTTTATAATCCAGTAGAGGTCGAGAGGATTCTTATTTGCATTACTCAGTATCACTAAACTAAATGACTGTGGTTATGCAAATATTTAGCACTACCGCACATAAATTGCTTTACAGAATTTGTTGACTGTAACAAACATTTCCAAAGGTGGTTTGTGTTAGATAAATTTTGTGTCCACACTTAACATAAATAGTTATGTGAATCCAGATGAAACCTAGTTGATAAAGAAGGAAAGAAATTTTGGAATTGAAGGATATGAAGAAATATAAGTTGGGCAATAAAAAATATTTGAGGTGTTAATAGAGAGACAGAAAGTAAAATAAAGTGTGATGTTTTCTTCTCACTAAACTTTGGATAGGGACATTTTCCTGTGATGAAGCAACACATGTGTTTCTCACTTCTGTAGACAGGATGCCAAAGTTATCAAGACAATCAGTATCTTTTTTTTCTCTCATTGCCATTCGTTATGCCAAGCTAAATTAGGCTAGGCTATAGTAACAGAAAATTCCCAAACCTCAGTATCTTGAAAGACATGTGTTTCATTGTTCATTCACAGTACATATTTAATCTGGGATGCTCTTGCAGACCTCTGGTACTGACTCCCATTTGGTACTGGTACTGACTCCCATTTGGGGAGTCAGTACCAGAGGTCCTCCATCCCGTAGTACTTTGCAGGATTCTGTTGCACAGAAGTGTGACCACTGTCAAGTGGTGACTAAAATATTCTTGGCTTAAAAATCATGTAATGTTTTATTCACTCTCAAAAACCATGGCCAGAACTGGTTAGGAAGTCTGCCAGACAGTATTGAGACGGTAAAAAAAAAATGCTGTCCCCAAATTCCCATGTTTTTTGTTATGTCCAAATGTGAAGTGTAGATGTGTGGGTGAATATATACTTGTGGATGTGCAGACATGGGTAAGCCAAAGTCCAACATGGTGTGTCTTCTAATATTCCTCTCCACATTTGCCTTGGAGCGAGGCTCTCACTCTATCGGGCACACACTGATTGACTAGACAATAAGAAGAGTAGATTGGCTAACCTCTTTTGGTCCACTTGTCTTACCTCCCAGTGTAATACTTAAAGCTTGATGGAGGAAGGTCATTGGTTAATTAAATAAAGAAGCTGCTTGCCCAGATAGGTTAAAACATAGGTGGGAGGAGTAAACAGAACAGAACGCTGGGAGGAAGAGGAAGTGAGCTCAGAGACTCGACAGCTCTGTTGCCTAGAGCAGAGACACCATGCTCCCAGCTCCTGGGCGGACGCAAGAGCTCTGCTCTCTGAGGCACACGTGATGAAGCTCCGATCCAGGATGGATGTAGGCTAAAATCTCCCTGGTAAGCCACCTTGTGGGCTACAGCAGATTATTAGAGATGGGCTAGTCCAGGTGCGAGAGTTAGCCTAGAAGAGGCTAGATAGAAATGGCCAAGCAGTGATTAAATGCAGTGTCTGTGTAATTAAAGCAGTGTCTGTGTAATTATTTGGGGGCATAAGCTAGACAGGCAGCCAGGGTGCTGGGGACGCAGCCCCGCCGTTCTGATTACTACAAAAGCTTCGCAGGACTCTATTTGTTTTTATATGGGTCCTGCAGAGTCAGACTTAGCTATCATATTTGCCCACTGAACTTTACCCATTGTAAACCCTACCAACATGTTTTAGAAAAGGAAGACTTTTTTTTTTTGCCATAGTAATTATTATCAGAATATTTAACTTACTGGTCTTGTTTTCTGAGAGCCCAGGGCCATTAATTATCATGATAATAGTTGAATAGACAGATAAGCTTTGAGTATAGTTCCTAGAGTACCAGCTTAAAATGCATATCCTATCACAGATAGCTTATGGAAAGAAAGAAATTCAGTGGAGAGCCACAAATATCTAAAAGAAAATTCAATGACCTTCAGAAATCTTCAAAGAAAGTTCTATCATAGGGAAACACTGTGGAGAAGTAGTAGGTATTGATGGTTGTATCCATGCTGGAATAGTGGGCTAATTTTTCTCAGGCTTGGCAATCTCCTGTCACTTGTGATTAAAAAGTTATTTCAAAAGAACTGAAAGTAACAATTAGACACTAATTTTAAGAATTGTATTTCTTCTACCCAAACTATTTTTTTTTTTCGAGACAGGGTTTCTCTGTGGTTTTGGAGCCTCTCCTGGAACTAGCTCTTGTAAACCAGGCTAGTCTCGAACTCACAGAGATCCGCCTGCCTCTGCCTCAATGTTATACTTATCTGTCTAAATTAAGAAGTTAAGTATGGCAGTAAAACATTTCATGCAACAACATTGGGGAAACTCCTTTCATGGAATCTACTTTTTAATGTCATCAGCTTATTTTGTATTCTTTGTCTTTAAAATTTTTACTTATTTTAGATGAAAGACTACACTCACATAGAACAGACATATTTACCTGATTAGTGACAGAGCATGGAGGAGAGAAGAGAGAATAAGAAGAAAGATCAAACAATGGACTGAAATACCAATGTAGTAGATATTATAATTTATAGTCAATCACCAGTAAGCATCTGGATTTACACAATTTATTCATCAAACTATAATTTTCTGTATAAAATACATAATAATGAGACTCAAGAGCAATCCGATATGGAAGCATGAATAACCTCAGAACACCATGCAAAAGTCAGCTTGCAGCAACTGTATAATGATTATGAATTAATGCAAAAGCTCAAATTAGATGATAGGACAAGGATCAATTAGCCATATTTGTCTTGGACACGTAACAAAAATGTCATATAGAAGTGTGAGATGTCAAAAATTATACCCAATCAACAAAATGACTTGTTTGCTGACTCTGCAGGGAGCTACAATATCTTGGCATTCCTCCCAGATTCTCTAGCCTGTCTGGACTTATTTTCTGGATGAGAAGACCAAAGGCTGATGGAGAAATAGTTTTTTTAGCTGAATTTTTATTTTTAACTATTTTATTGGTCAATTTAGTATATTGATCTTTTAGAAACCATATCTATTTTAGCATGTATAAATAAAATAATGGTTATTTTGTGTTTGTCATATATGCTTGATTTTAAAATTAGATATTTTTTTAGTAACCAAGACATAATCTGTCTTTATTTAACCATTTCTAGCAAAAAATATAACTTTATACTTATACCCCTTTAAAAATATCTTACCTACTTAACTGTTTTCATTTTACTTTTGTAAATAAGAGTTAATACAAATTACATACAATACACACTATGTTAAATTAAGATTACCTGTATACATGTTGCTAAACCAACAACCAACCTTCCTTCCTTCCTTCTTCCTTCCTTCCTTCCTTCCTTCCTTCCTTCCTTCCTTCCTTCCTTCCTTCTTCCCTTCCCTCCCTCCTTCTTTGCTTCCTTCTTTCTTTCTTCTAGGATAAAAAAAGTCATCAGTGTTCTTAGTGAACTGTGGACCCAACGAGCTACAATAATCACCTCCCTAGAAAGATATGTCCACTGGGACAATAGTGGCATGGCTATCATGCAGACAAACAATGATGTTCTCATTGGATTTGAGGCATGCCTCACTGGAAGAAACTACTACCTGATATCGTGAACCTGGTCAAGAGCACATAATCTAGAGAGATCTTATGCCTTAGGAAAGTTCCTGCTATGTTAGCTTGGCAGTGGAAATCAGTGACAACCTCTGAGAGTTTGAGCATTTAAAACAAACAAGTAATTAAACAAACAGTTTTGTTGTTCTTCAAAATTAAAGTTCAGTAGAGAATTTTAGAGATGCATTTATGAGTGTAATAATTTTTGTTTGTTTTCATTTCAGCCTGTGGTAGATTGAGAACTAACTTTTGTTTTTTTTTTAGTAAAATAAAATTTTGATACTGAAGTAAAGTTAATTAAGACTTTCCCTATTTCATTAGATTAAATTTTGTTAGAGAATAATGTAGAAGGTCATAATTCAGTTGTAAAAATACAAAAGTTACATGGGAAAGAAAGACACATCATGGAATAGGAATGCAATATTTATTTCTAAACAAATACCCTCTATCTTTTATGTGGCTATTTATAACACATAGAAAGTGTCTGAAAAGTATACTGTTAGCTCCAAATTATTTTTGCCAGACAGTTTACTTCTAATCTAAATCTGGTCCACCCTCCAACTAATCTGTGAGCTACTAACTCCATTATTTTCTGTTTATTGAGAAAAAAAAAGAATGCTTCCATTGGTGTATAATTGGAAAAGTGATTTTAAATTAAAAAGTTATAAACAGGTCATGAAAGTTACAGTCAGCCCAACAGGAAAAGTAACCAAGATAACAGTCGGTTCACAAAAGGCCATGACAACAACAAGACTTCATGTAGTTGGATGTTGTCTTCATAAAAATGATGCTGTGATTACAGTAATGTAAATATAAATACCTGTTCATGAATGAATCTCCTAAGTAGGATTGTGTGTGAATGAGGACCTGCATTACTTCCTAAGTATGGATGCCCAAATGGTGTTTAATCTGCTCTCAAACTCTAAAGCATTATTTAGTTCTAACTGTTCATCAGAAATACACAGACTAGTAAAGCTTCTGTCTGATTTTCCAACCTAGTTTCTACGTGTGTGAAGGGGGATCCAGAGCAAGACAGTATAATAAAGTGATGAGATGCAGGAGTAACTGTTTCCTACATGATCAGTTTGGCAGCAAACCAGCTGTGTGGTGTATCCATGATTCAAGCCTGCTGCTGCACATATATTTCCACTCAACTGTTGCTTTGTCGCAGTTAAAATGAAGTATGTATCAACATCCAAGATTCGGAGGTGAGAGCAGAAACAGCATAAAACCAATTTATTCAGCAATTTAGGGTTTGAGTGTGTATGTCTGCTGACCAGGATTTCCTGCAGGAAAAAACAGGGAAGTAAAGAAGAGGAAGTGGTGAGCCTGCTAATGAAACTATATTATTTCTTCCCTAGAAGAAATTTTTAAATAGTGTATGTATATGATTATGGTTGGCAGTTATTAAGTGGTCACCCACATACCTTGCACAGTGCATTCTCTCAGAACTCTGTGATATACATATTCTGCTGTCTATTTTATGTTGTGTGCTATTTTATCTCTTTTGGCTTTTGGGGGGCCCACCACCTAGCTCCCAAATATCACACAAATGGAGGCTTCTTATTACTTATGAATGCCTGGGCTTAGCTTGGCTTTTTTATTATCTACCTTTCTTAATTTAGATTATCCCGACTACCTTCTACCTGTGGTGCTTTTATCTTCCTCTATTTCTGTATACCTTTCTTTCCTTCTTACTCCATGACTGGATGGGTGGCTGGCCCCTGATCTCCTCCTCTCCTTGTTCTCTTGTTCCTTGTCCTCTCTCCTCTCAGATTTCTCCTTCTATTTACACTGTCTGGATACTAGCCCCACCTGTTCTTGCTCCTGCCTCTTTATTGGCATTAGTCTCTTTATTAGGACCATCAGGTGTTTTAGACAGGGACAGTAACACAGGTTCACAGAGCTAAACAAATGCAGTGTAAACTAAAGTCACCTACCTGAAAATAATATTCCCCAACAATTTCATGTAAAAAGTTATCACTGTTATGCAAATCCAAATAATTAAAAGCTCTAATGCCAACTTCCTCCTAGCAGACCTCACCTCTAAAGGACTCAGATTTTAGCATAGGCTGGTAACCATCTTCTTAACATATGGGACGTATAGGATTATTCAGATCCAAAATGCAGCTTTAGAATCAAACCTCTTTCCCCCTGGCCTCAGGTGAGATTTAACAAATAGTTTTGAAAGTGTCCCGAAATGACTTGCTGCTGACCTGGATTAGGGATATGAGGGAAAGAGGCACAGGAAGATGGAAAGGAGATGCTATGGTGAGTGATCAAGAACCGTAGTTGCGCCGGGCAGTGGTGGCGCAAGCCGGGCGGTGGTGGCGCACGCCTGTAATCCCAGCACTCGGGAGGCAGAGGCAGGCGGATCTCTGTGAGTTCGAGACCAGCCTGGTCTACAGAGCTAGTTCCAGGGCAGGCTCCAAAGCCACAGGGAAACCCTGTCTAGAAAAAAAAAAAAACAAAAAAAAAAAAAAAAAAAAAAAAAACCGTAGTTGCCACTCTCCAAAGCGGAGCCGACTTGGTGATGTGCCTTAAAGTAAATGCAGAGTTTCTATCATGTACTGTATTTCAGGTGCCTAGGGGATCAATTAAGATGATAGGTGGTGAATTCAGTTTTAGAACTTGTGCGTTTCAGCAAGAGTTCAATGCTGAAGCTATAGATTTGACCATTCTCAGGTAAATAATGTTATTTACAACAAAAGATTTTGTTCAGTGACCAAATAAGTGGATGACAATAGACGCAGGACAGAGGTCTGAGTTTGTCATGTTTGTGTGTATTGTACACGGTGTGTGCAGGTGCATGTGTGTTTGTGTCTGTGTGGAATGTATGTGTTCGTATATGTATGTATGTAGTGTTTGTACATGCGTGTGGGTGTGTAGTGTATGATGTGTGTATGTGTGTGTGTGTGTTGAGCAATCGTGAGTGTGCAAATTGCAAGAGTCAGTGTGCATTGTGCATGCATGTTGATGCCAGAGTAGAACATTTGGCGTCCTCCTCTATTGCTCTCAGCTGGTCTGATAGATTGAGGGCTCTCTCTGTAGACCAGTCTGCTGCAGCTTTGATAGAAAAATCTCACAAACTGAAGCCACAGCCAGCATGTATTTGGCTCATAGCTCTGGAAGTGGGACACACAGACCCAGGTCTTTGCAGGCTGGCTTCCCATGGGGATTCTCTTCAGGACTTGTCATCTTGCCGCATCCTCACATGGCCTTTATTCTGTGAGGTGAACCTCTGGAATTGCTTTTCTTATGAAAACATAGATCACACTGGATTGGGAACCCATCATTATGACTTCATTTAGCTTTAGTATGTTGTAGAGGGCTTGTCTCCAAATGCAACCACATACAGGGCTAAGTCTTCCAGAACATGACCACAGGGCCTCAATCCAAGTCTCTTACCAGTTCGATCTAGCATTCAAAGTTTTACCCATCCTTGAACTTGTCAGACTATAATTCATATTTTCATTTTGGCCTTTACTGTACTGAAATACTTCTGAATAGAGGTATCCCTGCCTATTTAACTTCTTATAGTGTGATTTTTGTATTTACAGAGCCAATAAGACAGAAGCATAATACTGACCACTGGGATTAGCAACCTATGGCATTGGTGGTCAGTGGTTAAAAGGTTACAAAATTTATGCATAAATGAAAATCCAATAAATTGGTTGTATGAAAGGGTAATTCACTAATTACATGCTAATATCTAGTTTATTTTAAGATTCATGACTTATTCAGCAAACAATAACTTGTTTTTGATCCACTTACAGATTCTAAGTATTTGAAAACGGTAAAAGAAATACCGTTTAGCTATTGAAATCTATTATTTCTAGGCACTGCATTTTTTTTTTTACTCTTTTCCCATCTATACTATCAGTTCTCACTATAATATGGAAATGTAGAAAGGAACTGGGTCCTGGGACTATGTACCTTACTAAAATGTTTAACACACACAAAAAACCTGTATTCTTTCATCACTCCTTCTTTCTTCATGTCGGAACACATTTTACCCTTCAAGGACACATTGTGAAAGATATAATCTTAAGAGTAGCACTCACCAGTCACTGAATCTACCCATACACTGCTGATAGATTTTTCAGTCTACAGAACTATAAGCAATCAGTTTTGATAGTCTACCAGTAGTATAAACTGTATGAACTAATACATTTCTTGGAATTAAACCCAGATAACTGAACTTTAACTTATAAACCTAAGGACAGAAATCTATTGAGACAAAGTGTCTAGACGATGCTGACTGATAAATAACAAAATAAATAGAACTACCCATAAGACATTTGAACAATACTATCTAAGCCATCTCTTTTTAAATGGAAAGGGTGAGGCTGGAGAGTTGACTAAGTGGATAAGGGCACCTGCCGCCAAGGCTGAGGACCTGAGTTCTGTATCTAAGACCTAAGACATAGTGGAAGAGATAATCAACTCTGAAGAGTTGTATTCTGACTTTTACATATGTGCAGTGGGTCCTGGACCTTCATACACATACATACACTCATAGACACAGAACACACACACACACACACACACACACACACACACACACACACACACACGTATAGAGAAATGATAAAAGGACAAGACAATCCATGTTCTTCTTCCTGTTCTTGTCAGTGCTTATTTTCTCATATAGATATTTTATTCAAATTTTCATAGCTGATGAAAAAATAAGGCAAAATCTACACCTTGGTGTGAGAGAAAGGATTTTCAAACACAATACTCTGTTCAGGGATTTGCAAATAAAACATCAAGCAGTACCTAAAATTACCTTTGCAGTCTGCAAAACAACTGCTAATTTATACTACACACAGAAGTGACGATTACTAATTATGGTGAAATATTTCAACTTAATGAAGTAAGAACAAGCTGGATTCCATATCGTAATGTCTCACCTCTGCTGGCTTGATGTCCTCATCTGCTGAGAATGTTCACACTTCTTTCTAGACAGAAATAGCCCAATGAATATGTATTAGAACACTCTCCAGGATGTGGATACATGAAACATCTACAACTTATTTTCCCTTGAGATTAAGATTTTAAACCCACTCTATTTTCCTTCTTGACATAAGTACACAGTCAAGAAAAGTCTGAAAATACATAATAATGAGAAAAAGCAAAGCAAATTTGTTTGCAAGTACCCAGAAAAGGAAGTGCTGCTGTGTTCAACATCAATGGAAAAAGAACTCAATATTCTATTTCCCTGCTCAAATGTACAATGATGATGATTAAAGATGAAAAGAACATGCCTTAGGAGACACATGTCTGCACCATAATGTTAATAGAACACCTCTCTACAGCAGAAGCTTTCTGAAACTGCTGTTCTGGAGCTAGGGGAACTAGAATCCAAGCGCCAAGTGTCACTTTCTTGACAACTTGAGAGTGAGAGTCTCCTTGAGATCAGAAGGTCGGTTTCTTAGGACAATGTAAAGAAAGCATCCAAGGGTTATAGGATGTGGAAGAAAATTAAAAAAGAAATCGATATATTTAATATGAGTTACTCTCTGACTTTGTGATAAAACTATGTCCTCATTCACATTGCAGCAGATGACAAAAGATCTCAGTTATTTTGCATAGAAGTAAACATAAGACAGATCAATAAACAATACAACAATTGGAAAATATATTTCTTAAAATAAATTTGCTAAGTTGATAGGTTCTAAGTTGAGCAAAAATTTATTATTGAAAATGAATACAATTTTAGAAATTAGCGAAGAATCTACTAAAAGTGTAGCTACACAGAGATATATATGCATTTACCTTCATGAGAACATACACCATACACAAGTCTCAGAAAAAGATACTATTTTTATACAAAGGGAAAATAGAAAAATCTGAAAGTTTTAAAATATAAAAATTCTTAAAGGATAGAAAATATGACATAGAGTGGATATTTGATAGAATGCAGAATTGTTTACTTTTCGTTAGAAAAAAATAACCAATAAGCTATAAAAATGGTCCACATATATATATATGTAAGTGTATATTTAAATTCTATACTAAGTGTTTTATATATATAAATATATATTCATATATGTGCACACATACAAACACACACATGTGTGTGTTTTTATATAAAGTTTATATATAAAATTTTCCTCCATAAAACTGAAAGAAAAATTTGAAACAGAACCATGGGCTATGAATACACCTCATAGGTATGGCTTTTATTCCTACATGAGGCCCTGAGTCCTGAATTCAACCTCTGGGTCCCTTCTGCTTCCAGACTGTGACATGTGAACAGCCCATAAACCACTTACCTCCCTAATATTCTATTTAATTTTATACCCAATGCAATGAAGTCCACCAACCATTGCCCGAAACATCTGAAAGCGTGAACCAGATAATTCTTTCCACATTTTAAATAGCATAAAGTTTTATATAAACATACACATCTTTCTGTGGTCTATGTCCTTTACCCTATTCTAAGTGACTTAGAACATCTAATGCAACATAAATGTACTGAAATGGCACACAGTGGCACACCTCCTCCAAGAAGTCCATACACACTCCAAGAATGTCACACCTTCTGATTGTGCCACTTCTTATGAGATTATAGGGCCAATTACATTCAAACTACTACATTTCACTTTCTGTCCCCCATAAGAGTATAACAATATCATAATTGAAAATGCATTTAATCTAACTTAAAAGTCCTCATAGTCTATCGCAGTCTCAACAATGTTTTAAAGTCCAAAGTTCAAAATATCTTCTGGGATTGATAAAATCTAAATCTAAAGCACTGTATAAATCAAAAACCAGATCACATACTTCTAACATGTAATGGCACAGGGTATACATTACCATTCCAAAACACAGGGAAGGGGGCATAGTGAGGAAAACCTGGACCAAAACAAGATCAAAAGCCAGCTGGGCAAACTTCTAACTCTGCACGTCCCTGCTGATTTCAAAATGCTCTTTAGATTTTCAACTCCTTTCAGTTTTTTTTTTTTTTTTTTTTTTTACTGCAACACACTTCTTTCTCCTGGGCTGGTTCTTCTCTCTCTTAGAAACTTTCCTTGGCAGGTATCCTATACTCTGTCACCTCTAATGTCTTGGGTTCCCCCAAGGAAATCTAAGCTTCACTTTTACAATTTGATGCAATCGCCTCTATACTAGGCCTTCATTCAGGGGCACCCCAATATTATGTCTGGCCTCAGCGGCATTCCTTAGTTGCTGAGGCGAATTCCATAATCCATTTCTTCTGTCCTTAGCTCTAAAGCCAGAATCACATGGTCAAAGCTACCAAGTTCTGCTGCTTGTTGGGGGCTAAAACATAGCCCTCTTGTTCAGTTGTATTTCCAACAGCATTCTGTTCTTCACTGCCTAAGTTTGGCTATCCTGACACTGGATCTCTAGAACAGGCTGACTTCAGACTCAGAGATCTCAGCCTCTGCCTCTGGAGGGCTGGAATTAAGGGTGTGCTCCCCAATCCAGCTCTAAACCTTTCTTTAGTTCCTTTCTAAGAGTTGGATACTTCTCTGGGTGGGATCCTGCCCTGAGATCACACTTCCTTTACTCCATTTCTTAAGCCATTTAATTCCTTGAACACAGGATTTAGCTCCATTCCTTTTCCTGGTACTCTTTTTTTTTTCTCCTTAAAATTTACATTTTATAATCTACCCTACTCAACTTGCTCTTTTTCGTTACAAATCTTCATTAGAGTTATCACTAATAATCATATGACATAGTCTATTCTTGGTTCTTTTGAATTTTTTTTTCTGCCAATGGAATTAATCCAAAGCTCTTCACAGTTTCACCTTAGGCAGCTTCTTCAGACAAGGCCAAAAGGCAGCCACATTCTTCATCAAAATATCACAAGAATGGTATCTTGGCAACATACTAAAGTTTTTCTCTGTACCCTCTTGAATGAGCCCCCTGATAGTTCAAATGACTCTTAACACTACTTTCTTCCATGCTTCTACTAGTATGGCCCTTTAAGCAGGGCTTAAAGCATCCCTCTGTTTTCATAACCCAAAGAACCAAAGTCTAAATTCCTGCAAGCAAACATAAAGTCAGACCTATCGTAGCAATACCGCAGTACCTGGTATCAACTGCTGCCTTAGTTAGGTATTTTATTTATTTTTATTTTTGTGAAGAGACACCATATCCACAGCAACTCTTATAAAATAAATCATTTAATTGGGGGTGGCTTGCTTACCATTTCCGAGGCTCAGTCTATCATCACCATGGTCAAGAGCATGAAAACATGAAAGGAGACATGGTACTGCAGAGGTAGTTGATAGTTCCACATTTACTAGGCAGCAGAAAGTCAATTGAGACATTGAGTGGTGTCTTTTGCAAAGGAAACCTCAAAGCCTGCCCCTACAGCTACATACCTTCTAATAAGGCCCCACCCACTTCAGCAAACCCACATCTCCTGATAGTGCTATGAGATTATTGGGGCAGATTACATCCAAACTACCACAGAGGAAAAAGCCAAAACCTATAACCAGTAAAATATAAAATATTATCATTGAGGCTACATGTCACTATAAGTTTGTCCAAAAATCACAATAAGTGTATAAAGATTGAGCCCTAGTGTAAGCTACAAAAAGCACGACAGTTGTCTCAATGCACGGTTCTGTACTGTCGTAGATGTACCCAATTTCGTGTGGGATATTAATAAAGGCTACTAATGCATGGGACTTGGGTAAATAATGGAAATTTTCTATGCCTTTCTTTCAATTTTGGTGGGAATCTAAGCATTTCTCCTGGTTTTTAAAACAAAAATATTAATGGGTTTTCTGTTGCAATAGTTTTCCTTTACTATTCATTTTCTTATAATTAACTTATCTTCTACTTGTTTAGTTAATACAGAAAGACTTTATGTAAAGCATATCTGAGCTTGTGAAAATGACTGAGTTTTTATGCCTATTAATGACTTCATAATTTGAATGATTATCTAGACTCAGTGATTTATGTAACTATTAAAATTCTGTGTAAGTTAACTATTTTATAATAATAAAAAGGATTCAAGTCTGTGACTTACTATACTCTGAGGATAGCTATCATTAGATATAACTCAGTCCGGAATCCATATCTTATCAGTGAATAGGGTACCTTAGATGCTGGAAATTTAAAAGTATGTTAAAAAAAACTTAACACGGTGGATTTTTACTATTAACTTGAGTAGAGTCCAAGTATAAAGTGCGTAAAAAATGTATGTCTAACTCCATCTATTCTGAGAAGCCAGAGAGAACTCATAAATTACAATCCAGAAGTTCCTGTCCTTTTGAAACTACTGTCACCTAACCTGATGGGAAGTCTGAAAGATCCTATTATCAATGTTTTTTCATCCATCTTAAAATAAGCCCTTAGTTCCAGTACTGTCCTTTCTGACAATTTTGAAAAGAGTAGATTCGAATACTAATTTTGTACCTTCTTGCTGAAAAAAATGTTTTTCCTAAAACATATTTAATTATAATGATGCTATAGCGAGGAATAGAAAAGAAGGCTTGAAGTTTGTATCTATTACTAATTCCTAAAAACAAACAAAGAGTCTAACCTTGTTTTATTATTAAATTCAAGATCAGCTGGGAAATACCATGATGCCAGACATGTCAGCCATGATTCACAAGTAGAAGATAAATTAATTATAAGAAAAAGTAGTAAAAGAAAACTATTGCAACAGAAACTGAAACAATGGCACACTTTTCTTTGAGTCTATCTGTGTCTCTCTGTATCTGTGCCTACATGTGCTGGAAGGAGGCTGAGATTTTTGGCAAGTATTTTCGTGACTGTGGGAAACCAGCAATTCTAAAAGTCACAGGACGGTCGGGCACACTAGACAATCAGGTAAAGCTTTCACCTTGCAATCATGAAAGCAGCATGCCTTTCCTTGGTAATTTGAGACATGCTACCTAGGACCTTTAACTGATTACATTATGCACTCCTATTGTACTGGGAAAATTCCTTTACTTAGCCAAATCATATAAGTTAATTATATGATAATTATATGATATAAGTTAATTATATGAAAATTCCTTTACTTAGCCAAATCACATAAGTTAATTACATCCACAAAACACTTGTACGGTATCTAGATGAGAATTTGGTCAAACAACTAGATGAATATAATCACACATACACACATACGGACACACACACATGTGGTGGGTACATACAACCATAACACAGGCTTCTCCAAAAAAGAGAGTACCCACTCAGAAAAAGATTGTTGTATGTAGAACAGAAATTCAAGATTTTCTCTAGAGAGTGGGCCAACTCAGAATAAACGGGAGTGATAAAGGTATCATGTTTGGGCCTTTGTCTGAAGGGATAACAAAATTGTTTGCTAATTCCTAGATATGTCAAAAGCAAATGGGCATATGTCACATAAAACCTAGATGTCCTCAGTCAAAATGGGATGATTGTTTGCCTGCATTTTAAACTAATAAATGCCAGGCTTTTGCTAATCCTATGCATCAGGCTATGTACTCAGGGTACCACCTAGTAGTAGATATGGAGAAAGATCTGAAACTTCCTTTTAAATGTATCACACAGTAGGATGAAATTATTGTTAGATGTTTTTCTCCTCGTGTTTTAGGGTAGACTTAGATATATTGACCACAGAGCTCTACTAACACGGCAATAAGTCTGCAGAAGATACTTCATTGAATAAATGACCAACATAACTTCTATTTACAGTGTGACAAAAAATAACTTTCTTCCCTGCCTGTCATGTCATGTCTTGACAGGACACTTAGACTAAGGAAGGTACAGAGGAGCTCCCGTGATACTACCCACACTCCTCAGAATGCAAGTGTTGAAAAATCATCTCCCAAGGGGCATAATGTCATGTCACTACTGTTGATTTTAATGTATCAAAGAAATATGGTGTAGCCGGGCGATGGTGGCACACGCCTTTAATCCCAGCACTCGGGAGGCAGAGGCAGGCAGATCTCTGTGAGTTTGAAACCAGCCTGGTCTACAGAGCTAGTTCCAGGACAGGCTCCAAAGCCACAGAGAAACCCTGTCTCGAAAAACCAAAAAAAAAAAAAAAAGAAAT
>NC_022021.1:44112485-44127247 GCF_000317375.1 Microtus ochrogaster
AAATATGGTGTAGCTCTGCTAAGACAAGTAAATCATATTTCTTAATGGTGGAAAGAATTTCAGTGGATAAAATGTGTAAGAGTTAATTCATGCAGCATTTATGTTTCTATTATTTTTTTTAACACTGATAGAAGTCTTGGTGTGTACTAAGTGGCTCCCATTTTGGTCCTCTTCATGGTCATATTGGAAGTGACTTTTCTATGTCCTTGATGGTTGTTGTGGCCATATAAATTCTGACCAACTCAGTATAACCCCTCAGAACTAATCAAAATGATATTCCATGACCATTTATTTGGAAACAAAATTCTTCATGGTACTGTAGCAAATTACTAGGTAAAACTATTACTAGAATATAACTGTAAGTCACCTGAGTACCAGATGGACATGCTCCTTTAATAGAAGTGTTTGGGACGAGAATGCTATGTTATGTTTCTCTGATCTATTTGTGAAGTCACTAAAAGCAAACCAATACAATTACCTGATATATGCAATCAGGAATAAAGAAAACAGATACCATAGTTAGTTAGGTTTAGAAGAAACAGCTCCTTTCTGTCCTGGACAGTAAACAAATAAATTACTTGAGAAAAAAAAATCAGATTAAGCTTCTGCCTAGAAACAACCGTGAAATCATGAGAAAATTGTTCAAATTCAATGTTCATTCTTTGAATAGTTCAGTTCAAGCTTTTTTAATCCCCTCTGGGCAAGATAACAGAGGAGAAAGAGACGGGAGTGTGATTCTCCCAAGGAAACAATACAAGTACCAGTTATCATCAATTACATTTAGGGAAGGAGACTTAAAAAGTCTTTTGATAAAAACAGTGGGTAAGGCTCTTGAGATAATGCAGATGAGGTGAGGTTAAGGTTTTAAGAAAGCAATATTCTCAGTAAAAGTAAGACATTTGTTTAAGTCTGAGTGCTTTACTTTGCTTTAAGCAAAGATGAACACACACTTTCATATTGCAAGTAATATTCCCAGTCCAAAATTGGACTGATGCCTAGCTTGCCATGCTCTTCCTTAACACTACCTAAATAGAAACATTTATGGAGGGCATCTTATTCTTGACCAATGGGTTTTTAAGAAAAGTGTTGTGATTAACAACTGACTTCTTCCCAACCTCCACCCTTCCCTCTGTGCCTGCCTACCTACTGCCTCCTTCCCTCTCTTCCTACCCCCTCCCTTTCTTCCATTCCCTGTTGTTTATTGGGATTAAATTCAGGTCCTTGAAGCAAGACCTCTATCACTGAGTGACATTCTCGTTATAATCAAAAGTATACTCAAAAAGTAAAGAAGCATGACCTAACACAAAATAATCTATTTTCAACAGACGACTTGATGGAAATAATGTTAATATGATGTTATGAAAAATATGGGGTCAAATTATATGAGGAGAAGTTCTAGAAAGAATATATTTCAATTCCTAGTATTTGGAAACTGGAGGAAATATTTATGCCCTGTTTGAGTGCAGGCCCTGTGACTGATGAATTTGGGACTCTCTGGAAATTTAATGCAAACCTGAAGCTGATTCCAGGAGGGTGGACTTGTGGCTCTGAAAGAATAAAGCTCTTTTGGGAGTACAGAAAAATTATGAACTGAATGCAGTTTGTCTTTTCGGAATAATTGTGGCAGTGCATTTAGGAGGAATTAAGGGACTGATTTTGATAGAATCAAAATCAAATTCTAGATAATTTCTTTTTCCTCTAGCTACCTATTATTCTTCTTTTAGCCCCTGATGGAAACCTTGGCAGCAAGCCTGTTGATTGGATGGGCTACAGAGATGTTAGGAACTTGATGTCATAGTACAGAATCTTGTATTGGTTAGGGTACTCTAGAGAGACTTAAACAATAGAACACACACACATAGGCAGGCAAAGGAGACTTATGACCAGTAGATGTAATACAATTACTAAAAAACCCATGGGCAGATATTGGGATTTAATGTAAAGATCAGAAGAGCAAAGCAGCCAAGTCACCAGAGAGCTCTTATCTCTTTGAAATCTTCAGACAGAAAGAAAGTTTCTGTCTCATTCTGCCCTATATTCCTTTTTAGTGTTGGGTTTCGAGGTCTGCACCACCACCACCTGGCCTTTGTGGTTAACTGGTGTGGCTTCTAGGATTAAGGGTGTATGAAACCATTGTCATGGTGAGTCTTATTCCCTCAAACCATCCTTTCTGGACTTGTCCTTACTGACAGACCCAGAGGCCCATCTCTTTGTTGAGTCCAAAGCCAATCAAAATGACAGGGTTAACTATTTGAACAGACAAACTGCAAGCTGTGTCATGGTAATTTAACACAAAGGCACCGCTGGTATACATCCTGCTGTGTTTCACCTCACTGGCTCAAGCCTTTGGACTTCCTACCATAATTGGATAAAGGATGTTTGCATTGTGTCCCTCAGGGAGGCTAAGAATACTGTGTTAATGAAGAATATAAAGAAGGCATACTGATTAGAAGGGAGGGCATTGCTACTGTTCAGAGTTATTTATGTCTAATATTTTGAGTACATTATTGGGTAATTATCCAATTTCTTGTTGCTGATAGAGCCACAAATCCATTTCTGATCAGTGAATTGAGACAGGGAATATGGGTGTTGCGTTTCTGGGCTGCACATTTCATGTTGATTCAAAGGTTCAATAACATCCTTATTTCCCTATGCACTGTAACATTCCTCTAAGCATTTGAAATTGTGACAACTTTATCAGCTTAGGTTCTGGGGCATCAAAAGTCATAGAATCATGAAGAGGAAGAAAGGAGCCTTATTTATTACTGGAGCACTGAAATTTAGGATATGATTGTCACATCAACACAATGACTATTCTGAACGATACTGTCTCTTGTTTGTTTAAAAACTACTTTATACTGACAAACTTCACCTAATAACATAGTGAGTACAAACTTTTAATGTGTCTTATGAGAACTAACAGTTTCTAATCATTTATTTATTCTAAAACTTTCAAATGTCACATGAGCAAATAATGGAAAGGAGAGGAAGAAAAAAGAAAGGAATAAAGGAAGAAGGAGGAGAGCAAAGAGGAGGGAGAGGAGGAGGAGAAACAGGATGAGGAGGAGGAAGAGAATAAGACAGAGAAAGTGGCAGAGGAAGAGAAAGAAAAGGAAGAAGAGAAGACAGGGGAAGGAAATGGAGGAAGAGACTGAAGAGGAGGAAAAAAAAGAAGATGGAGGAGGAGAAGGTGAATAGGAGAAAATGTAACAAGAGTAGTAACAGCCAATAAATGATAACTTTGTCACATGGAAAATAATTTGATATGAATTTCAGAACTGCATAAATGTCAGAGAAAAATAAGAAAATTATTGTTATTTTTGTTTGACCAGAAAAGAGATTTAAAAAGAAAGTTTAAAGAAAAACAACTACATTTGATTCTTGTATTAAGTATAATAGGCAATGTGAGGTCTTAAAACTTTGTCAAACTCCAAGAAGACTTAACAGTGCTAAGCATAAACAACTGAATAATTCATCGCCAAATACAAACTAATCTCCTTTAAAATGTAAAACAACCACATTTAGAAGGCAGGCTATGGAACTGGTTTCAAATCTGTGTCTTCAAAACAGTAAAGAGTAAGAAAAACTTAAGGTAAATCATCCTGCAAATCACCAAAGAAAGGACTTCTGGAGTCCGGCTTTTTATAAAGCTACACTGAGTGTTTCTCCAGTAAATACCTTTGTAACCTTTCAAAAAGACAGACTTTTAATTATGAGATTAAACTTATAGAACTTGATTTATTCTATAATTCCATATTTCTGCACACTCACAGTCAGTTTGAATATGTGTAGAATGATCCTGTATCACAGGGGTGGTGTAAATACAGAGGCTTTCAAGCAACAATATCAACCAGGTTCTTATGTTTAAACTTCTCCAAGTCCTCACCTTCTATAGGGAATAATTACATAATTGCTCAATTCCTTTATTCTACACTTCTCAATCCTTAATCGCACTCTCTCTGAATGCTCACATGGGAAGATCCAAATCTGATTCTATTTCAGCCCACAATTTAGCAGGCTAAGCACACTTCCCTTAAATCAGTGACTACTTTTCAGGCATCTCTATTGGCCTGACCTTGGAGTTCTGACAGGCTATGCCCTCAGCTGTAGCAACTAAGAGCACCTCCTGTGCACATTTACAACATTCTATTTTTAAAGGGCCCTGCCCAGCTCCCATCTCTCTTTCTCTGTCTCTCCTTCCTCCTCCCCTCCCCTCGCTTCCCCTCCTCTCCTCTTCTCTCTTCTCCTCTCTTCTCTGCTGCTGCTACTATCACCAGAAACCCATCTCCCCTCTCCTTTTCCTCCTTTTTTTTCATTCCCTATTTCCCCAAATAAAAAACCCTGCATGTTAATTCTATTGCATGGGTCTTTCTCTTGCGTGCCACTTCTTAAAAATTATATCCAGTGACTAGTGCAACTGGGAGAGTGCCCACTGAAAGCCAAGATATGTGTGTATAGTCTAAAGGCAGCTGTCTTGCTGCTTTCCAAGATCAAGTTTGATGAAAGTGACTCCTAAGTGGGAGGCAACTCCATACTTTGTCTTGGCACTATTAAAGACCTCAGTAGGAGAATGCCTTTAGAAAATGTGACAGAGACAAAACTTACCATCTTCTGCTGCATCCCACGAACTATGAGAGGTGTTTCTTCCTGCTGTTTTTGGTTTCCAGTTAGAGAAGTATTAAAACAAAATTAATGTATGATACAATTACTGCTAGCAAATGATCAGAGAACAATTTCTGCCAGCCACCCCTTTGTGGAAGGTGATGGCTAATTTCCTTATGATGTTGCATTTGTAGAAGTCAATAAGACTTGTAAAAGCATTTGGGATATTTATTTTCATTCGCAGAACACAGTAAAGAAATTATCAGCATTTTATAACATAGATTACTTAAATTAATAAGACTTGAAAGTAGAAGCTCCCAAAAGAATCCCCAGTCTTCTGGCACCCAATATCTGCCATTCTTAAGAACTTCTGGACAAAACACTTTCATTAGGCCATGCACATGGTATTCAAGGGACTTACATCCATTATGATAAGAGCAGTGTGGCAATAGAACAGCAGCTGCATACCTTGGCTTTCCATGGTGCCTTCATAACTGTAGACTTCATCTCCTAGAGATTTGGGTACTCACAGGCCTTCATAGTAGAGCATAGGTAATGGCAATGATGTTGAACTTCAGAAGAATAAAGCTGATGTGCTGTTAAATTTATTTTAGCAAAACCCTTTCCTATATGGAATGACAATGAAAGAAAATTCTGCCTTGTTATCTCTATCTTCCATGCTATGTCCTATGCTCTACTTCCACCACCCTCCTCTACCCACAATCCTCCTGAACACCCAGCTCCTGAGTGAAGAGTTTTGCAAGTAAGAAATTCTTACATAGCACAGGGCTAATGAAAACAGTATGGAAAGCTTAGTGTCAAAATATGCCTTTGGTGGCAAAGCGAAGATGGTCATAAAGGAAATGAAATGTATTAGCTGAAAATCAAGTAAGCCCTAATTAAACAGCCACCTGATCTCCACAGAGGAAGAATCATAAGATCATACCTAAATGTGATGCCACCATTCTTAATCAAGAAACAGCATTATGGGTAACCGTGTTTGGATACATAATGTATGTATCAGTTGGCAACTCATCTCAAGGAGGTTAAATTCATAAAATCTAGAACTGTGCGAAATGATCTGGATGTCAGGTCTGTGAACATGGTGAAGGGTTGGGCACACAAAGCCTTCAGAGAACTGCAGTATAGTTGGTGGGCTAGTAGCGTTAGCATTTTAGTAATATATGCTGTGCAGAGAACCTTGCTTTGGAACGCTATACTTTAAGACCTCAGAGAACTCCTACTGTGATCACATTGGTATGATCTTCCTTTCAAATGCCAGCCTCGCCTTTGATTGCCTACTTCACTCTGACTTTGAACCATATTAGTCCTTAAAAATATAAATGTTAGCTTCCCATAACTGCATAAAGGAAGTACAAGAGCAAGGCTGAGATCATAAAGGGAAGGAAGGCCAGTATGTCACGGGATTGCAGAAACGGGAAGGTACAAAATTAATCAGAGAGCCCTTTCACCCTATCATCCTAGAAGGCTGAAGCAAGAGACAAGGGAAGCAATGCCCTTTATTTCTCCTACTGTTCGCCCTCTCTGAGAGCTACAGTCAGAGTTCTCCAGATGCCACAGGCAGAAGATATGGAGGCGCCTAGTTAAAATGCAAGTCGGCTTTTTACCCTGGAGGTGTTCTGTGGTGAAATGATTGAAATCAAGGTGTGAAGAAGTTAATCTTTAAAAAAAAAAATTCAGAAAAAGGCAAGAAGGAACCCTTGAAGTTTTCAATGTAGTAAAATTCAATAACAGAATTCTAAATTGCACTGTTCACTTTCAGGACTTAAGCCCTGATCTCTGAGGAATCTATAGTGTGAGGTGGAGATTGATGACACCCGACTCCCACTCAGGGAAAGAATGGCTAGAACTCAATGGCTTAGTGTTTCAAACCATGATCTTAATTCACTGCAGATTTTATTAATTGAGTCCTCTAATATTAATGCAGATGAACAATATAGAAGAAACATCAACATTGAGCTGTTATGATAGGCTTTGTAACTGTATAACAATAACAGAAACTCTTATTTTCTAGGTCACTTGTATAGTGTCTGCTTTCCTGAACTTCCCTTTATCCACTCTTCAAATGGCCCTTTGAAGTCAATCATATTCCTACCTTTATTTATAGATAAGAGATGAAACAAAAATTAGGTAAATGGCCCAGAGTCATACAAGCAGTGGGATAAAAAATAAATTAAGCAGGTGGCTCTACAGTTAACCTCCTGAACAGCATCCTGAGGCAGCTTTTAAAGCTCGTACCATGTTTGTGAAATTGGAAAAAAATCCTGTCACAGAGCAATGGCCCAGAGGATGTTCACCTCATTTCATTTCTGAAGAACCCAAAGCCAGCCTTCCTGGTAAATCTGATGGTTGTCGAACCCGCTCAATGTCTCTAGCTGTAAATAAAGAGATGAAGAGTCATATTATTATTTATAGTTAACGGTACACACTATTATTTATTTTTACTGAATTAAATTATTCTCTTTATAAATATGAAATAATTAGTGCTTTGGTGTAACACAGGTTAATCTTTGTGGATGGTTGGATTTGCTTGCTCAGGCCAGAGCATTGCAACATTGCCTTTTGCACAGATATAAACAGAAAATCTCCTTTGCTAGCTACTCAGACACTACCCATGATTCATATGGGATAGGAACTAGTTAGCACAGACTGACAACATGCTATTCCTGATATTCTGTCATCTAACCTTAGACTTTTGGATGACAGTGGGCCAAAGTGTTAATTTTACCAAATTCATTTGTATATAAGTATGTCTAATTACATCTAAGCATTGCAAATAAAATCTTTGTTATACAATACAAATATTGGAGAAAGTACTGCTTGAGAATAATAATCCCTAGAAAAACAAATAGCATTTTCACGCTCAGATTCAAGTCCTCCAAATTCCACTCTGGGACTCTCTCCTTTGGGATACTATCAAGAGTTTGAGTCTGCTGGAGCCTCTGTCATAGAGGAGCTCTGACTAGAACTTGTTACTCACTGGGATTCCCAAGGAACTTGCCCATGCTTACACATGCAGGCCCTGGTGAAGCTGCAGCCATGCAAAGTGAAGAGACACCAATCTGGGGTGGTGTTATGAAACCTGTGAATCACAGTGGAACTGGGAATGCTGTCATTAAGGCTGCTTCTGCTACTGTTAACGACTTTGAGGCAGTGGGGCATCTCACTGCATAAGACATGTCAGGAAGTTATATTTCCTCCTTTCATGGCTGACTTCATACATGGATTTTTCAGTCATAAAAAGACTCACTGGAACATGGGAAATAATGAAGATCAAAGCTGAGTCACTCAACATCCAGCTAGTTACCAAGTGTTCCAACGCATCCCTAGCTGAGCTACTTGATCTGCTTGTTCACAGATGGTTCTCTACACATGAACTGTAAACACTTGTTACCTAAGCTGGTCATGTTTTACGTTGTTATCATTAGCTCAGCAATAGGAAAGCCACTCAGCGTGAGATTGATAGGGATTTTAATGAGGGTGCAAGGGGAAATTGTTCCCCTGCATGGGATGAGGGAAACAGATAATTAGTTGGATCACTCATCTGGCATGTGTGTACATACTTTGCCAGCTTAATACCATTGCTAAAAGCAGATTACATCCACATTTGATTTAGTCTTCCTGGAGGTTCCAAACTTAACACTTTTCTTGCAAGAGATTACGTGTTATCAGTTAATTATATCTGTTGGGATTTATCGCTTGCCTGGATTCTCTCTTTAGTATCAACAAAACATTGTTTTCAAGATATTTTTATCCGATTTCTTAATCATCTGGAAAGAACCCTTGATGTACATTTTTCCATTCAAATTTATTGATTCTGCCCCCCCTCCCCCCACCATCCTGGCTATTTCAGTCAGAGTGGCTGAAGAAAAGAGTTTAGATGTCCAGAATAAGATGTTTTAGAGAAAATTTAAGTGAATTGCCCATATAGACTCAGGGAAGGTAAACCACAAATATCACACATAGAACCTAACATAAATATCACAGGATATTTGCTGCTTAAGTCTCATTGATTCTCCTGTACCCAAAAGGCAGCGAGCTCTTTAGAGAAAGTCTTGCAGGTAGGGAACTGTTGGCATAGTTATTCAAGCTCAATTCTTTCTCCAAATTCCTTTACCAAATCTCCATTAAGAACCAATGCATGGACAAAAAAGTCCACTGATGTCTTTGATACAAAAAAACCTTCTGAAGACAGGGTGTAGGAGGCAGGGATTTCAGATGATGCTAAAGGGCTTCCCCATTTCAGTTTACTGTGAGGTTCATGGGGGTGTCAGGGCTGATGGGAGGCCTTTTAGCTGCCAACCAATGTGCCATAGTGACCACTGACAAGTGATGTCTGCATAGTCTTCACAACAAAAGCCCTATGGTCACTTCTAGGTTCAGCATATTCTTATGGGAATAGTTATAAGACAGGGATGAAGTCTGAAATGTACATCAAAGAAGGTGGTGGCAGTCTCATGGACTGAAGCCAAATATGGGTTGATCCATGGAAATGAAAATCAGTGAGAGGTTTATAAACAGTGAACTTAGTTTTCTAACCAGCCATTTACATCGGATGACTAAAAAGCTAGAAATTATTTTTATTATCATTACTTTAACCCAAAAACCTATGATCACCTCATTTTTGATAAAGGAGCTAAAAGTATACAATGGAAGAAAGAAAGCATCTTCAACAAATGGTGCTGGCACAACTGGATGTCAACCTGTAGAAGAATGAAAATAGACCCATATCTATCACCATGCACAAAACTCAAGTCCAAATGGATTAAAGACCTCAATATCAGTCCGAACACACTGAACCTGATAGAAGAGAAAGTGGGAAGTATGCTACAACAGATGGGCACAGGAGACCGCTTCCTATGTATAACCCCTGCAGCACAGACATTAAGGGCAACATGAATAAATGGGACCTACTAAAACTGAGAAGCAAAGGACACTGTCACTAAGACAAAAAGGCAACCTACTGACTGGGAGAAGATCTTCACCAACCCCGCAACAGACAAAGGTCTGATCTCCAAAATATATAGAGAACTCAAGAAACTAGACTTTAAAAGGCTAATTAACCCAATTAAAAAATGGGGCACTGAGCTGAACAGAGAATTCTCAACAGAAGAAGTTCAAATGGACAAAAGACACTTAAGTTCATGCTCAACCTCCTTAGCGATCAGGGAAATGCAAATCAAAACAACTTTGAGATATCATCTTACACCTGTCAGAATGGCTAAAATCAAAAACTCCAATGATAGCCTTTGCTGGAGAGGCTGTGGAGGAAGGGGTACCCTCATCCATTGCTGGTGGGAATGCAATCTTGTGCAACCACTGTGGAAATCAGTGTTTCGGTTTCTCAGGAAATTTGGGATCAACCTGCCCCTGGACCCAGCAATACCACTCTTGGGAATATACCCAAGAGATGCCCTACCATATGACAAAAACATTTGTTCAACTAGGTTCATAGCAGTATTATTTGTAATAGCCAGAACCTGGAAACAACCTAGATGCCCTTCAATGGAAGAATGGATGAAGAAAGTGTGGAACATATACACATTAGAGTACTACGCTGCGGTAAAAAACAATGACTTCTCGAATTTTGCATGCAAATGGATGAAAATAGAAAACACTATACTGAGTGAGGTAACCCAGACCCAAAAAGATGAACATGGGATGTACTCACTCATAATGGGTTTCTAGCCATAAATAAGGGTCACGGAGTCTACAACTGGTGAACCTAAAGAAGCTAAGTAAGAAGATGAACCCAAGGAAAAACATATAGTGTATATTAATATATATTATTTAATGTTTCATTCAATGTTTTTTGTATGCATATGATTAATGATACTCAAATATTAAATTTTAATTCTGCTTTTTCTTCTTCCCAGTACATACTCATATTTGATCCCTTTTTATATTCACCTTCCTTTGTTCTTCTTGAATCTACATGTGTGATGAGGCTTAAATTCTTTGCTTTTATTGGCAAGGCCTGTCTCTGTTAGCTCAATGATCTCCAGTTTCAGCCATTCTCTGGTGAATTCATGACTTCATTTTTTTCTAATGACTGAGCATAACTAAGTTTTGTATCTCTACTACGATATGGGAAGTCCTTCTGTATATGTGCTGCTTTTATTGGTTAATGAATAAAGAAGCTGCTTTGGCCTGTGATAGGGTAGAGTACTGTTATGCTGAAAAACTAAACTGAATGCTGGGAGAAAGAAGGTGGAGTCACTGAGAAGCCATGGAGCCACTACAGGAGACAGATGCTGTACAGAAACTTACTGGTAAGCCACAACTACGTGGCAATACACAGATTAATAAAAATGGGTTAATTTACGATGTGAGATAGCTAGCAATACATTTAAGCTATTAGTCAAATAGTATTCCAAATAATATACTTTCTGTGTGATTATTTCACATCTGGGCAACTAGGAATGAATGAGCAGCTTCAGTCAACAATACTAAAATTGATTTATCCAATCATGCTTTGAATTCTTGTTATACTGTTTTAAATTTAGTTCACTTTGAAGAGTTCATCCAGATCTAAAGACTTCATGGTGCTCTTCTCTGACACAGTTTTCAAAACAGAAGGAATGATATATTGTTTCTACTACACACACTATAGGATCACTTAATGATCTATAACATCTACTAACTTTGCACCCTCTACACACAAAACACAGTCAAATAATCTTGAGATAAAAATTGAGTACAAGTTTGCATTCCCACCAGCAATGGATGAGTGTACCCCTTTCTCCACAACCTCTCCAACAAAGGCTATCATTGGTGTTTTTTATTTTAGCCATTCTGACAGGTGTAAGATGGTATCTTAAAGTTGTCTTGATTTGCATTTCCCTGATTGCTAAGGAAGTTGAGCATGACCTTAAATGTCTTTTGGCCATTTGAACTTCTTCTGTTGAGAATTCTCTGTTCAGCTCAATGCCCATTTTATAATTGGACTCTCTGAACATAGCGGACAATGAGGACTACTGATAACTCAAGAACAATAGCAATGGGTTTCTGATCCCACTGCATGCACTGGCTTTGTGGGAGCCTAGGCAGTTTGGATGCTCAACTTGCTAGACTTGGATGGAGGTGGGTGTTCCTTGGACTTCCCACAGGACAGGGAACCCTGATTGCTTTTCGGGCTGAGGAGGGGGCTACTTAATTGGGGGAGGGGGAGGGAAATGGGAGGCGGTGGCGGGGAAGAGACAGAAATCTTTAATAAATAAATAAATTAAAAAAATTGAGTACAATATGTGATGGTGATTTTGATCTCAAAATTTAAACTCTAGTAGAAAAAGCACAAATTAAGAAAATTGCAATATATTTTTATTTTAGATGGTGGAAAATACCAATAGAAAAGTAAAGTATGAGGAAGAAGAATTCATTCTCAAAGATTAGTATAGTGGACATGATAAGTTAAGGAATGAATCTGTGTGTCAATCCAAATAAAGCCCATCATAGCTCAGGGGCCACATGCATACCAGATTAGCTGCAAATGTAGCCCTATACAAAATAATAAGCTTAACTTATATCAGTGTAGGATTTTTTAAATTTTCTGTGACTCAATTGTGTGATGGTCAAGTATCAACTGTGTAGGTAATGACACCATGTTGCAATATCAAAAACTGGAAAAATTAACTGCTGAGTGCAAAGTTTCTGATGTAGGTGTGTGCTTGGCATATTTTGGAATAGCAGTGAACTCTATGTGTTTCTGACACTCATTAAGTATGGACACTTGAACAATTATACCTGAAGATATTATCATTCTAGTATCGGGAACTTTTTAATATATAATTTATTCTACTGAAAATTTCATCAGATACTGTTAGATAGCTCCCTTGAAATGGCAAGATTTGCCTAGGCTATCCTTTGTGGATATCCTATCTGTGTACTCAAAGTATCTTCATAGAGGGACAGCAAGGAAACTCAGGAAAGAAATAGATGTGGCAGTGAAATTGAGACTGAAGTGATCAAAGATATGAGGAAAGAGGAAGAGCTGGAAAAATGAACCCCATGACAATAAAGGAATAAATTCTCCATGCTAATAGTTAAGTGAACCTGATTCTAGGTTTCTCACTTCCTGACCTGTAAGAGAATAAAATAGTTTTGCTTTAAGCAAGTTTGTGCTGACTTATTCCAACAGTAGAATAAAAATGGTAAACAGTGAAGGACAAGCAACATTACAGATTATAAGGCAATTATTTGAAATTGTAAAAATTAAGACATTGTGTTGTTATTATGAGAAATACTGTAACTTTTTGCAGGAATTTGAGGAAAGGTGTGATTAGATTGACCTTATGGCTATGAAATATGCATATATTCTATATCCCAAATATTCTATATAGTTGACTATATAGAAATAAAATATAGTATATATGCTATTAAAATGTAATACTTAAATATTCTATTTGCATATAGTCATATTCAATATCTATTGATATTCAATAGATATTGATGTATCTATTATCTATGTATGTATGTATCTATCATCTATATGTGTGTGTGTGTGTGTGTGTGTGTGTGTGTGTGTAACTGTGTATGCATGTATCTGCCTGCCTACCTACCTACCTACCTACCTATCTACCTAACAATGATTTGTCTGTCTTTCTGTTTAATAATCTATCCGGAGAGGTAAGGAAGGTTAGAGTTTGATGACTCACACTGTATTGACAGGTAATGTTGAGTGATAGTCAACTGTCAATAGTTTATTTTTTTTTTTTTTATTTTTCGAGACAGGGTTTCTCCATAGCTTTTTGGTTCCTGTCATGGAACCAGCTCTTCTAGACCAGGCTGGCCTCGAACTCACAGAGATCCTCCTGCCTCTGCCTCCCGAGTGCTGGGATTAAAGACGTGCACCACCACCGCCTGGCTTCTGTCAATAGTTTTTGAAGGCTGGATGTATATAAATTGCTAACAGATGGCTTATGGGATATAGGGGATAGAAAATATCAACTATAGTCCATGTTTGGTTCTGAACAATTAGAGATGGAATTGCAGATGGCAGAAGCTCAAATTTGTGCTATCTAAGCTTAAAATGATTGTCAGAAATTCAAAAGGAAATATACCAAGAAATTTATTGAATATAATTATATGTCAATATAATTGATCTGGGGTATACATCTGTGCATCAATGTGATTCATTCCTTAAGAAAGGTAAGAGCTATTTTAAAATTGTGAATAGAGGCAAAGTAGATAATACTATTTATTAATGCAGCATGAATACAGTAGATTTGAAAATTTGGAAATTAATATAAGTGTTTAGGGTTATTTTTATCATCTATTGTTCTCTAGTTCTGAGAATCAATTTTATATGGCAATCAATGTACTATCTTATTGTTCAGGGGAGCCAAATTACACCCCATTTATATTTTGTTTGTCAGTCTCTGTCAATGGTGAGAGACAAGCTTGTCAATCTGTGTCAACAGTATGAGACAAGAAAGAATATAACTTCTCTTGTCACATAGGAGGGTCTACTGTGGGTCTAGGATCTTAAAAATACATACAAGTAACAATATTTCTTTCTCCCCTTTTGTGTGTGTTTGTGTGTGTGTATGCAGCAACAATTACAGAAAAGCAGCTGTGGATTTTAATGAGAGCTAAGTGTAGTACATAGGAGGGTTAGGAATAAGAAAGCTTGGGGAAATGGAGTTATTAAAAAGTTGAAATTGCAAAAGAAATAAATTAAAGGGTGTACTTTGGCCCAGGAAAAAAATCATTCTGTGTTTTCTTATTTTCCCATTGTCTATTAAAAAAACCTGTTCAGTCTATATAATGTTACATGTATGTACATTTTCAGGTTTGATCATTTTTAAATTATGAGACAAGTTACTGAATACCGGCATGGCATTTTTAAGAATTATTTATTATGTATAAAGTATTCTGCCAGCATGTATCCCTGCAGACCAGAAGAGGGCACCAGATCTCATTACAGATGGTTGTAAGCCACCATGTGATGGCTGGGAATTGCAGTCAGTGCTCTTAAGCTCTGAGCCATCTGTCCAGCACCAGCATGGCATTTTTATTTTTTTATTTTATTTTATTATTATTTTTTTTTTGCTTTTTCGAAACAGGGTTTCTCTGTGGTTTTGGAGCCTGTCCTGGAACTAGCTCTGTAGACCAGGCTGGTCTCGAACTCACAGAGATCC